>NC_047106.1:19693270-19993270 GCF_902500255.1 Thalassophryne amazonica
ACAGCATGTCTTTTTCCTGGTTCTCTCCCTCAGCCCCAACCAGTCCCAGCAGAAGACTGCCCCTCCCTGAGCCTGGTTCTGCTGGAGGTTTCTTCCTGTTAAAAGGGAGTTTTTCCTTCCCACTGTAGCCAAGTGCTTGCTCACAGGGGGTCGTTTTGACCGTTGGGGTTTTACATCATTATTGTATGGCCTTGCCTTACAATATAAAGCGCCTTGGGGCAACTGTTTGTTGTGATTTGGCGCTATATAAAAAAAAAATTGATTGATTGATTGATTGAGCGTTAGGGCGGTCTTCGCCAACAGAGGGGGTGAGGGAGAGGGGAGAGGAGATGGTTCAAACTGACAACTTTATTTCAGTTGTTGAAAATTAACATTCATGGAGTGTTTAATAATAAAAAATTTAAATGTCATGTAGGTATATTTAGATAATAGAAGAAATGTGGGATTGTTCTTTATTTTTCCATGTGTATTTTTTAATAATTTATTTAGGAGGCAGGGAGGATGTGAACAGAGACTTTGATGTTATGTTGCATACGAGTACACAGTGGATTCACGCTTATTATATTCGTAATATAAACAATCTATGTACCCCTCCTGGTCCGTGGTAAAATTGTCAAGCGTTGACCGGTCCGTGGTGATTAAAAGGTTGGGGACCACTGCCTCAGACCATCAGACTGTTAAAGTCCTCACTTAGGGGGAGGAGGAGTAAAGGTGCCCTGACACTTGCACAACTTTGATCTGCGCATTTGTATTCAGACTCAGACTCACTTTTATTGTCACTCGACCCTTACAGGCAGAATGAAATGCAGTTTCTCCAGGTCTCACTGTAGTTAACTGGGACAATTTTTTTTAACCTAAACTATTGTATAAACTTTTGCAATGTACACTATGTGCACCTCTGTGGCCATAGAATATATATACAAGGCACAGGGTCGGCAGCAGCAGCAGCGCTGTTGTATTAAAAGGTGACAATGTGCATGTAGTGCAATGTTCACAGTTTGGTGGTGGATGTTGAACTGTTCAACAGTCTGACAGCATTCGGGTAGAAGCTGTTTTTCAGTCTGGATGTTTTTGCCCGGATGCTGCGCAGCCTCCTTCAGAGGGAAGGGGTGTGAACAGACTGTGCGCAGGGTGGGTGGAGTCTCGGAGGATGTAGGTGGCTTTGTCTCTACATCTGGAGATGTAGATGTCCCCAGTGGGTGGTAAGCTGCATCCAATGGTCCTCTGTGCAGACTTAACCACCCGCTGCAGCGCTTTCTTCTCCGCCACCGTGCAGCCACCATACCACACAGGGAGGCAGCAGGACAGGACACTCTCCACTGCACAGCTGTAGAAGGCCCTGAGGACGTCTGTGTTCAGTCTGGCCCTTCCAAATTTCCTCAGAAAATAGAGACGTTGGTGGGCTTTCTTGATGACAGCCATGGTGTTGGTGTGCCAGGTGAGAGTGTTGGAGACGTGGACTCCAAGATACCTGATGGAGGAGACGATCTCCACCACTGCTCCGTTGATGTAGAGAGGGGAAGGGGGGTGGTGGGGGCTGACCTGCGGAAGTCAACAACTATCTCCTTGGTCTTCTGGGTGTTGAGGATGAGGTTGTTGTCTCCACACCACCGTGTCAGGTTCTTCACTTCTCGCCTGTACGCTGTCTCGTCCCCTTGGCTAATGAGCCCGATCACTGCTGTATCGTCTGCAAACTTAACAACAAGATTATTCTTGTGCTGCGAACTGCAGTCAAAGGTCATCAATGTGTACAGCAGTGGACTGAGTACACAACCCTGGGGTGAGCCAGTGTTCAGGATGATGGTGGAGGAGGTGGTGGTGTTGACACTCTGTGGCCTCCCAGTCAGGAAGTCCAGGATCCAGTTGCACAGTGCTGAGGGGGCTCCTAGTTCAGCCAGCTTGGAAACCAGTTTCTGTGGGATGATGGTGTTGAACGCAGAAGTGAAGTCCAGGAACAGAAGCCTTGCATAGGAGTCCTTGTTCTATGTGTGGGTGAGGGCCTGATGCACCACGGTGGAGATGGCATCAGCTGTGGACTGGTTTTGCCTGTTCTGGTGCTCATCTACAGTCACATCGATGGTCTGCTTCAGGCGCCTCAGCACCAGCCTCTCAAAGCACTTTGTGGTGATGGGGGTGAGTGCAACTGGCCTGAAATTGTTGAGGCAGGATGGTGCAGAGGTCTTTGGCACAGGGATTATCCTTGATGTCTTGAGGCACAGCGGAACTCTGGCTTGGGACAGAGAGGTGTTGAATATATCCGCCAGAACCTCAGACAGCTGGTGTGCACAGTCTTTAAGGACCCTCCCTGGTAGTCCGTCAGGGCCCGGGGCCTTTCAGGGGTTGATCCTCTGCAGCACGTTCCTCACCTCAACTGTAGTGATGTTGCTGACTGGGGGGGTCTGTGGGGGAGGGAGGGACTCGGGAGGGGGGTGGTGGTGGTGGTGGTGTTGGACACTTCAAAACACGCATAAAAGGCATTCGGAGTGTCCGGGAGCGCTGGGTCTGCAGAGCACTGTGCTACATTGTTTTTGTAGCCCGTGATGTATTTGATGCCCCGCCACATGCTCCATGGGTCATTGGATTGGAGGTGGCTTTGAACCTTGAGGGCATATGTGGATTTAGCTCTTTTTATTCAATCAATCAATCAATTTTTTTTTTTATATAGCGCCAAATCACAACAAACAGTTGCCCCAAGGCGCTTTATATTGTAAGGCAAGGCCATACAATAATGATGTAAAACCCCAACGGTCAAAACGACCCCCTGTGAGCAAGCACTTGGCTACAGTGGGAAGGAAAAACTCCCTTTTAACAGGAAGAAACCTCCAGCAGAACCAGGCTCAGGGAGGGGCAGTCTTCTGCTGGGACTGGTTGGGGCTGAGGGAGAGAACCAGGAAAAAGACATGCTGTGGAGGGGAGCAGAGATCGATCACTAATGATTAAATGCAGAGTGGTGCATACAGAGCAAAAAGAGAAAGAAACAGTGCATCATGGGAACCCCCCAGCAGTCTACGTCTATAGCAGCATAACTAAGGGATGGTTCAGGGTCACCTGATCCAGCCCTAACTATAAGCTTTAGCAAAAAGGAAAGTTTTAAGCCTAATCTTAAAAGTAGAGAGGGTGTCTGTCTCCCTGATCTGAATTGGGAGCTGGTTCCACAAGAGAGGAGCCTGAAAGCTGAAGGCTCTGCCTCCCATTCTACTCTTACAAACCCTAGGAACTACAAGTAAGCCTGCAGTCTGAGAGCGAAGTGCTCTATTGGGGTGATATGGTACTACGAGGTCCCTAAGATAAGATGGGACCTGATTATTCAAAACCTTATAAGTAAGAAGAAGAATTTTAAATTCTATTCTAGAATTAACAGGAAGCCAATGAAGAGAGGCCAATATGGGTGAGATATGCTCTCTCCTTCTAGTCCCCGTCAGCACTCTAGCTGCAGCATTTTGAATTAACTGAAGGCTTTTTAGGGAACTTTTAGGACAACCTGATAATAATGAATTACAATAGTCCAGCCTAGAGGAAATAAATGCATGAATTAGTTTTTCAGCATCACTCTGAGACAAGACCTTTCTGATTTTAGAGATATTGCGTAAATGCAAAAAAGCAGTCCTACATATTTGTTTAATATGCGCTTTGAATGACATATCCTGATCAAAAATGACTCCAAGATTTCTCACAGTATTACTAGAGGTCAGGGTAATGCCATCCAGAGTAAGGATCTGGTTAGACACCATGTTTCTAAGATTTGTGGGGCCAAGAACAATAACTTCAGTTTTATCTGAGTTTAAAAGCAGGAAATTAGAGGTCATCCATGTCTTTATGTCTGTAAGACAATCCTGCAGTTTAGCTAATTGGTGTGTGTCCTCTGGCTTCATGGATAGATAAAGCTGGGTATCATCTGCGTAACAATGAAAATTTAAGCAATACCGTCTAATAATACTGCCTAAGGGAAGCATATATAAAGTGAATAAAATTGGTCCTAGCACAGAACCTTGTGGAACTCCATAATTAACTTTAGTCTGTGAAGAAGATTCCCCATTTACATGAACAAATTGTAATCTATTAGACAAATATGATTCAAACCACCGCAGCGCAGTGCCTTTAATACCTATGGCATGCTCTAATCTCTGTAATAAAATTTTATGGTCAACAGTATCAAAAGCAGCACTGAGGTCTAACAGAACAAGCACAGAGATGAGTCCACTGTCCGAGGCCATAAGAAGATCATTTGTAACCTTCACTAATGCTGTTTCTGTACTATGATGAATTCTAAAACCTGACTGAAACTCTTCAAATAGACCATTCCTCTGCAGATGATCAGTTAGCTGTTTTACAACTACCCTTTCAAGAATTTTTGAGAGAAAAGGAAGGTTGGAGATTGGCCTATAATTAGCTAAGATAGCTGGGTCAAGTGATGGCTTTTTAAGTAATGGTTTAATTACTGCCACCTTAAAAGCCTGTGGTACATAGCCAACTAACAAAGATAGATTGATCATATTTAAGATCGAAGCATTAAATAATGGTAGGGCTTCCTTGAGCAGCCTGGTAGGAATGGGGTCTAATAAACATGTTGATGGTTTGGATGAAGTAACTAATGAAAATAACTCAGACAGAACAATCGGAGAGAAAGAGTCTAACCAAATACCGGCATCACTGAAAGCAGCCAAAGATAACGATACGTCTTTGGGATGGTTATGAGTAATTTTTTCTCTAATAGTTAAAATTTTGTTAGCAAAGAAAGTCATGAACTCATTACTAGTTAAAGATAATGGAATACTCAGCTCAATAGAGCTCTGACTCTTTGTCAGCCTGGCTACAGTGCTGAAAAGAAACCTGGGGTTGTTCTTATTTTCTTCAATTAGTGATGAGTAGAAAGATGTCCTAGCTTTACGGAGGGCTTTTTTATAGAGCAACAGACTCTTTTTCCAGGCTAAGTGAAGATCTTCTAAATTAGTGAGACGCCATTTCCTCTCCAACTTACGGGTTATCTGCTTTAAGCTACGAGTTTGAGAGTTATACCATGGAGTCAGACACTTCTGATTTAAAGCTCTCTTTTTCAGAGGAGCTACAGCATCCAAAGTTGTCTTCAATGAGGATGTAAAACTATTGACGAGATACTCTATCTCCCTTACAGAGCCTAGGTAGCCACTCTGCACCGTGTTGCCACATGGCATTAGAGAACACAAAGAAGGAATCATATCCTTAAACCTAGTTACAGCGCTTTCTGAAAGACTTCTAGTGTAATGAAACTTATTCCCTACTGCTGGGTAGTCCATCAGAGTAAATGTAAATGTTATTAAAAAATGATCAGACAGAAGGGAGTTTTCAGGGAATACTGTTAAGTCTTCTATTTCCATACCATAAGTCAGAACAAGATCTAAGATATGATTAAAGTGGTGGGTGGACTCATTTACTTTTTGAGCAAAGCCAATAGAGTCTAATAATAGATTAAATGCAGTGTTGAGGCTGTCATTCTCAGCATCTGTGTGGACGTTAAAATCGCCCACTATAATTATCTTATCTGAGCTAAGCACTAAGTCAGACAAAAGGTCTGAAAATTCACAGAGAAACTCACAGTAACGACCAGGTGGACGATAGATAATAACAAATAAAACTGGTTTTTGGGACTTCCAATTTGGATGGACAAGACTAAGAGACAAGCTTTCAAATGAATTAAAGCTGTGTCTGGGTTTTTGATTAATTAATAAGCTGGAATGGAAGATTGCTGCTAATCCACCGCCCCGGCCCGTGCTACGAGCATTCTGACAGTTAGTGTGACTCGGGGGTGTTGACTCATTTAAACTAACATATTCATCCTGCTGTAACCAGGTTTCTGTTAGGCAGAATAAATCAATATGTTGATCAATTATTATATCATTTACCAACAGGGACTTAGAAGAGAGAGACCTAATGTTTAATAGACCACATTTAACTGTTTTAGTCTGTGGTGCAGTAGAAGGTGCTATATTATTTTTTCTTTTTGAATTTTTATGCTTAAATAGATTTTTGCTGGTTATTGGTAGTCTGGGAGCAGGCACCGTCTCTACGGGGATGGGGTAATGAGGGGATGGCAGGGGGAGAGAAGCTGCAGAGAGGTGTGTAAGACTACAACTCTGCTTCCTGGTCCCAACCCTGGATAGTCACGGTTTGGAGGATTTAAGAAAATTAGCCAGATTTCTAGAAATGAGAGCTGCTCCATCCAAAGTGGGATGGATGCCGTCTCTCCTAACAAGACCAGGTTTTCCCCAGAAGCTTTGCCAATTATCTATGAAGCCCACCTCATTTTTTGGACACCACTCAGACAGCCAGCAATTCAAGGAGAACATGTGGCTAAACATGTCACTCCCGGTCTGATTGGGGAGGGGCCCAGAGAAAACTACAGAGTCCGACATTGTTTTTGCAAAGTTACACACCGATTTAATGTTAATTTTAGTGACCTCCGATTGGCGTAACCGAGTGTCATTACTGCCGACGTGAATTACAATCTTACCAAATTTACGCTTAGCCTTAACCAGCAGTTTCAAATTTCCTTCAATGTCGCCTGCTCTGGCCCCCGGAAGACAATTGACTATGGTTGCTGGTGTCGCTAACTTCACATTTCTCAAAACAGAGTCGCCAATAACCAGAGTTTGATCCTCGGCGGGTGTGTCGTCGAGTGGGGAAAAACGGTTAGAAATGTGAATGGGTTGGCGGTGTACACGGGGCTTCTGTTTAGGGCTACGCTTCCTCCTCACAGTCACCCAGTCGGCCTGCTTTCCCGGCTGCTCGGGATCTGCCAGGGGGGAACTAACGGCGGCTAAGCTACCTTGGTCCGCACCGACTACAGGGGCCTGGCTAGCTGTAGAATTTTCCACGGTGCGGAGCCGAGTCTCCAATTCGCCCAGCCTGGCCTCCAAAGCTACGAATAAGCTACACTTATTACAAGTACCATTACTGCTAAAGGAGGCCGAGGAATAACTAAACATTTCACACCCAGAGCAGAAAAGTGCGGGAGAGACAGGAGAAGCCGCCATGCTAAATCGGCTAAGAGCTAGTAGCTACGCTAAGCTAGCGGATTCCTAAAAACACGCAAAGTGAATAATGTGTAAATAATTTAGAGGTGATTCAGCAGAATGAGTGCTTTAGTTAAGGCACGTAAAGATTACACTGGGAAACAAATCGTAATCTAGATAACTAGATCAATCTAACTGCGCAGATTAAACAGCTAACAGATACAGAAAAACACCGCTGTGCTCCGGAACAGGAAGTGATACAATACCGCAGTGAGAGCCAACCACCAGTAGAGGCAAGCCACTGCTGACAGGTTCCTTCTGGCTGCTCTGAGTGCTGTTGCATCGCTGTCTTTGAATGCAGCATCACGAATTTTCAGCAGGGAGCGCACCTTTCCGGTCATCCAGGGTTTCTGGTTTGGCCTGATGGTGATGGTCTTGGAGGTGGTCACACTGTCTATGCAGCTCCGGATGTAGCAGTGCACAGTCGATGAGTATTCCTCCAGCTCCACAATGCTCCCTGTTGTTACAGCTGCTCTGAACATTTGCCAGTCGGTGGTCTCAAAGCAGTCTTGAAGCATGGACACAGCACCAGTTGGCCACACAAAGATAGATGGTCTTTGTGATGTGTCCCTGCTTTTCGACACTGGACTGTAAGCAGGAAGCATGAGGAGTGAGATGTGGTCTAAGGCGCCGAGATGGGGGCGGGGGGCTGCTCTGTAAGCTCCATGTATATTTGTATACACTTTGTCCAGCATGTTTTCCCCTCGTGTGGCGATGTTTACATGCTGGTGGAACTTGAGGAGAATATCTTGGAGGTTTACATGGTTGAAGTCCCCTGTTACTACATACAGCGCATCTGGATGTTTATTTTGATGCAAGCTGATGGAGTTATGTAGCTGCTTTATAGCGTCGTTAGCATTAGCTTGTGGAGGGACATAGACGGCCAAAATAAACAGTGCTGTAAATTCCCACGGCAGATAGTGAGGGCGGCATTTTACTGTAAGATATTCTACACCTTCAGAACAGTGTCTTTCCACCTCAGAACAGTTTGTGCACCAACCTTTGTTAATGTAGATGCACAGCCCTCCTCCTCTGGTTTTACCAGAGTGCTGCTGGTCTCTGTCCGCATGGAAGAGTATCTGCTCGTGTACCTCGAAGACAGAGTCCAGCATGTTGTTGTTGAGCCACGTCTCCGTTAGGACATAAAGACTGCAGCTCCGCATGTCCCGCTGACGTAATATCAGTCGTAGCAAGTCCATTCTGTTATCCAGCACACGGACGTTGGAGAGAAATAGTGACGGGATAGCGGGTCTTCCACCGTTAGCTTTTAGCTTGTTTAGCAGACCTCCGCATTTCCCCCGTTTTCGCCCGCGTGTGCAGCGCTTCCTCTTGGGAGGCCGGCTCCAGCTGCAACTCGCTCTCAGGATCATCAGTCTGCCCAGCGTTGCCTTTAGGTCCGGGTGGATTCGGACATGATGGCAGCTCGAGCAAATCTTTGGAGCTGTATCTTATGCTCGTTGCGTTACTCGGAACAGTAGTGCTGCTAACACCGCTAAAACTACTATTTTTACTAAGGACTACACCGGGAGCAAGAGAAGCAGCTGCGTCGATGCGCGCCACCATCTAAAAAAAAAGCACATCATCGTGACGATCTCACCCACTGTGTTCCCAGCTGGATGTCATGCTTTGTTCCGCTGGACGCTGCATATATAAAATAATTATTTTGCAGTGGCTTAATCATTTTCTGTACGAGTTGGCTGTTGAAAACACCTCTAATCACTTCTGGAATCACAGAGGGCTGTTCCAGCTGCAGCTTTTCTCACATGCGCGTGAGCTTGAGATGGGGAATACATTTGTGTATAAAAAGGTAATTATTTGTCATGTTTATATTGTAACAGCTTGGTAAAACAGTTGCATGTTCATTTGTTCTTGTGTGCAGCTGTAAAAGTATGTCTATGAGAGACTTAACATCTCGTTATAATCGTTCAGGCGAGCTGGGCTCTGATGCGGTACGCTGACACAATCAATCACACTCACGTAGTGTTGTTGACTTGTTTGCGTAATGTTCACGTGAAGTTCACGTAATTAATGCGTGATGGAGACTTTGAACATTTCAAAATTTTCTTTTTGTACTTGCACGAAGCTGCACACAGTTTACACCAGTTTACAATGACTTTGAGATGAGTTTACTCTTGTGCACGGCAGAGTGTGTGAAAGTGCGTGGATCAAAGTTTTGCAAGTGTCAGGGGGCCTTAACAGGAAGACAGAGGACGGGAAAGAGAGGAACAGTAGTATCCAGTAAACCAGTATTGATCAGTATGTCTGGAATTTATATTTGTGTATTTATATTTATATTTGCAAATTGTTTTTTACTTTCAGTTTTGACACTTTGTGTGCTTCTTACTCTGTGTGCTGCTATACAATGCTGCTGGAACCTCAATTTCTCTGAGGGAGTCTTCCCCCAAGGGATCAATAAAGGTCTGTCTAATCTAATGTCACAGCTGAGATAAGTCAACGTTTACAAGTTAAACACTTTCACCTGGACAGTGAAATTGATTAAACTGACTGAACTCATAAAGTGTATGACGTCATCATGAGGACCACACACATCTTGCTCACTCCAGAACAGTTGGTGGGGCTCTTTTGTTGTGCACCCATTACTTAACATTACTAGCGTTAGCCGTGTCATTAACTGGACAATGTTACCTGCATTAATTTCAGACTTATAGCTATACATCTGAAAGTATAACTACTACCAGTCATGGCCCTACTCTACAATCAATCAATTAATTTCTTTATATAGCGCCAAATCACAACAAACAGCTGCCCCAAGGCGCTTTATATTGTAAGGTAAGGCCATACAATAATTATGTAAAACCCCAACGGTCAAAACGACCCCCTGTGAGCAAGCACTTGGCTACAGTGGGAAGGAAAAACTCCCTTTTAACAGGAAGAAACCTCCAGCAGAACCAGGCTCAGGGAGTGGCAGTCTTCTGCTGGGACTGGTTGGGGCTGAGGGAGAGAACCAGGAAAAAGACATGCTGTGGAGGGGAGCAGAGATCGATCACTAATGATTAAATGCAGAGTGGTGCATACAGAGCAAAAGAGAAAGAAACAATGCATCATGGGAACCCCCCAGCAGTCTACGTCTATAGCAGCATAACTAAGGGATGGTTCAGGGTCACCTGATCCCGCCCTAACTATAAGCTTTAGCAAAAAGGAAAGTTTTAAGCCTAATCTTAAAAGTAGAGAGGGTGTCTGTCTCCCTGATCTGAATTGGGAGCTGGTTCCACAGGAGAGGAGCCTGAAAGCTGAAGGCTCTGCCTCCCATTCTACTCTTACAAACCCTAGGAACTACAAGTAAGCCTGCAGGCTGAGAGCGAAGCACTCTATTGGGGTGATATGGTACTACGAGGTCCCTAAGATAAGATGGGACCTGATTATTCAAAACCTTATAAGTAAGAAGAAGAATTTTAAATTCTATTCTAGAATTAACAGGAAGCCAATGAAGAGAGGCCAATATGGGTGAGATATGCTCTCTCCTTCTAGTCCCCGTCAGTACTCTAGTTGCAGCATTTTGAATTAACTGAAGGCTTTTTAGGGAACTTTTAGGACAACCTGATAATAATGAATTACAATAGTCCAGCCTAGAGGAAATAAATGCATGAATTAGTTTTTCAGCATCACTCTGAGACAAGACCTTTCTGATTTTAGAGATATTGCGTAAATGCAAAAAAGCAGTCCTACATATTTGTTTAATATGCGCTTTGAATGACATATCCTGATCAAAAATGACTCCAAGATTTCTCACAGTATTACTAGAGCTCAGGGTAATGCCATCCAGAGTAAGGATCTGGTTAGACACCATGTTTCTAAGATTTGTGGGGCCAAGTACAATAACTTCAGTTTTATCTGAGTTTAAAAGCAGGAAATTAGAGGTCATCCATGTCTTTATGTCTGTAAGACAATCCTGCAGTTTAGCTAATTGGTGTGTGTCCTCTGGCTTCATGGATAGATAAAGCTGGGTATCATCTGCGTAACAATGAAAATTTAAGCAATACCGTCTAATAATACTGCCTAAGGGAAGCATGTATAAAGTGAATAAAATTGGTCCTAGCACAGAACCTTGTGGAACTCCATAATTAACTTTAGTCTGTGAAGAAGATTCCCCATTTACATGAACAAACTGTAATCTATTAGACAAATATGATTCAAACCACTGCAGCGCAGTGCCTTTAATACCTATGGCATGCTCTAATCTCTGTAATAAAATTTTATGGTCAACAGTATCAAAAGCAGCACTGAGGTCTAACAGAACAAGCACAGAGATGAGTCCACTGTCCGAGGCCATAAGAAGATCATTTGTAACCTTCACTAATGCTGTTTCTGTACTATGATGAATTCTAAAACCTGACTGAAACTCTTCAAATAGACCATTCCTCTGCAGATGATCAGTTAGCTGTTTTACAACTACCCTTTCAAGAATTTTTGAGAGAAAAGGAAGGTTGGAGATTGGCCTATAATTAGCTAAGATAGCTGGGTCAAGTGATGGCTTTTTAAGTAATGGTTTAATTACTGCCACCTTAAAAGCCTGTGGTACATAGCCAACTAACAAAGATAGATTGATCATATTTAAGATCGAAGCATTAAATAATGGTAGGGCTTCCTTGAGCAGCCTGGTAGGAATGGGGTCTAATAAACATGTTGATGGTTTGGATGAAGTAACTAATGAAAATAACTCAGACAGAACAATCGGAGAGAAAGAGTCTAACCAAAAACCGGCATCACTGAAAGCAGCCAAAGATAACGATACGTCTTTGGGATGGTTATGAGTAATTTTTTCTCTAATAGTTAAAATTTTGTTAGCAAAGAAAGTCATGAAGTCATTACTAGTTAAAGTTAATGGAATACTCAGCTCAACAGAGCTCTGACTCTTTGTCAGCCTGGCTACAGTGCTGAAAAGAAACCTGGGGTTGTTCTTATTTTCTTCAATTAGTGATGAGTAGAAAGATGTCCTAGCTTTACGGAGGGCTTTTTTATAGAGCAACAGACTCTTTTTCCAGGCTAAGTGAAGATCTTCTAAATTAGTGAGACGCCATTTCCTCTCCAACTTACGGGTTATCTGCTTTAAGCTACGAGTTTGTGAGTTATACCACGGAGTCAGGCACTTCTGATTTAAAGCTCTCTTTTTCAGAGGAGCTACAGCATCCAAAGTTGTCTTCAATGAGGATGTAAAACTATTGACGAGATACTCTATCTCACTTACAGAGTTTAGGTAGCTACTCTGCACTGTGTTGGTATATGGCATTAGAGAACATAAAGAAGGAATCATATCCTTAAACCTAGTTACAGCGCTTTCTGAAAGACTTCTAGTGTAATGAAACTTATTCCCCACTGCTGGGTAGTCCATCAGAGTAAATGTAAATGTTATTAAGAAATGATCAGACAGAAGGGAGTTTTCAGGGAATACTGTTAAGTCTTCTATTTCCATACCATAAGTCAGAATAAGATCTAAGATATGATTAAAGTGGTGGGTGGACTCATTTACTTTTTGAGCAAAGCCAATAGAGTCTAATAATAGATTAAATGCAGTGTTGAGGCTGTCATTCTCAGCATCTGTGTGGATGTTAAAATCGCCCACTATAATTATCTTATCTGAGCTAAGCACTAAGTCAGACAAAAGGTCTGAAAATTCACAGAGAAACTCACAGTAACGACCAGGTGGACGATAGATAATAACAAATAAAACTGGTTTTTGGGACTTCCAATTTGGATGGACAAGACTAAGAGTCAAGCTTTCAAATGAATTAAAGCTCTGTCTGGGTTTTTGATTAATTAATAAGCTGGAATGGAAGATTGCTGCTAATCCTCCGCCCCGGCCCGTGCTACGAGCATTCTGACAGTTAGTGTGACTCGGGGGTGTTGACTCATTTAAACTAACATATTCATCCTGCTGTAACCAGGTTTCTGTATGGCAGAATAAATCAATATGTTGATCAATTATTATATCATTTACCAACAGGGACTTAGAAAAGAGAGACCTAATGTTTAATAGACCACATTTAACTGTTTTAGTCTGTGGTGCAGTTGAAGGTGCTATATTATTTTTTCTTTTTGAATTTTTATGCTTAAATAGATTTTTGCTGGTTATTGGTAGTCTGGGAGCAGGCACCGTCTCTACGGGGATGGGGTAATGAGGGGATGGCAGCGGGAGAGAAGCTGCAGAGAGGTGTGTAACACTACAACTCTGCTTCCTGGTCCCAACCCTGGATAGTCACGGTTTGGAGGATTTAAGAAAATTGGCCAGATTTCTAGAAATGAGAGCTGCTCCATCCAAAGTGGGATGGATGCCGTCTCTCCTAACAAGACCAGGTTTTCCCCAGAAGCTTTGCCAATTATCTATGAAGCCCACCTCATTTTTTGGACACCACTCAGACAGCCAGCAATTCAAGGAGAACATGCGGCTAAACATGTCACTCCCGGTCTGATTGGGGAGGGGCCCAGAGAAAACTACAGAGTCCGACACTGTTTTTGCAAAGTTACACACCGATTTAATGTTAATTTTAGTGACCTCCGATTGGAGTAACCGGGTGTCATTACTGCCGACGTGAATTACAATCTTACCAAATTTACGCTTAGCCTTAGCCAGCAGTTTCAAATTTCCTTCAATGTCGCCTGCTCTGGCCCCCGGAAGACAATTGACTATGGTTGCTGGTGTCGCTAACTTCACATTTCTCAAAACAGAGTCGCCAATAACCAGAGTTTGATCCTCGGCGGGTGTGTCGTCGAGTGGGGAAAAACGGTTAGAGATGTGAACGGGTTGGCGGTGTACACGGGGCTTCTGTTTAGAACTACGCTTCCTCCTCACAGTCACCCAGTCGGCCTGCTTTCCCGGCTGCTCGGGATCTGCCAGGGGGTAACTAACGGCAGCTAAGCTACCTTGGTCCGCACCGACTACAGGGGCCTGGCTAGCTGTAGAATTTTCCACGGTGCGGAGCTGAGTCTCCAATTCGCCCAGCCTGGCCTCCAAAGCTACGAATAAGCTACACTTATTACAAGTACCGTTACTGCTAAAGGAGGCCGAGGAATAACTAAACATTTCACACCCAGAGCAGAAAAGTGCAGGAGAGACAGGAGAAGCCGCCATGCTAAATCGGCTAAGAGCTAGTAGCTACGCTAAGCTAGCGGATTCCTAAAAACACGCAAAGTGAATAATGTGTAAATAATTTAGAGGTGATTCAGCAGAAGGAGTGCTTTAGTTAAGGCACGTAAAGATTACACTGGGAAACAAATCGTAATCTAGATAACTAGATCAATCTAACTGCGCAGATTAAACAGCTAACAGATACAGAAAAACACCGCTGTGCTCCGGAACAGGAAGTGATACAATACCGCAGTGAGAGCCAACCACCAGTACAGTCACTGGATGACTCGGATCTACAGAGGGTGCAAATGTGACCCTCATTCAATCAACCAAGTTTGGACCAAACTGGATAACAGTACCGCTGCATCCCTGTACTACCCCTACAAACGGGTTTAACGAACTGTTTGGATCTGCACATTTATTCAGAATGGACCTATAACTGAATGGCTTCTACTTGGGAATTTCTTCTGTGTAAAAAGATTTTATTGTTTGATCAAAGGGTCAGTCAAAGGGCAAAGTGATTTGATTTTGAGACTCTTCAGTTAAAAGTCAAGATCACATTCTAGCCCAAGGGAATAATCATGTTGAGGAATTGGTCTGAGTTACACATATCAATTTGCATTAATTGGTGTCAGACATCTAAGATGCGGGTGTTGCACTTCGAGTGCCCACTCTAGTTTTTAAGGAACTTCAGACTAGCATTCAGACTAAGTGTGTTCTCATCAGAATTGTTAGAAGAAAACCTATAATACCAACCTCTGGCATCAAAAAACTCTTCATCAGAGCTGTCCACTGATTCTTGTGCAATATTCTGAAGACACCAATGGGTGGCGCTGTGCTTTCGTGATGACCCTATGGGTGACACACACACAAAAAAAAAACAGGACAAGCAACAGTCAGGATCATTGCTGTTATTTACAAAACTCAAATCAGAACAACCTGAGGGGCTGACATTTTGAAAGATTTCTTTTGGCCTTTCAGTTGGCAGCTCTAGAATAGTGGATTACAAGCAGAGAATTAATAACCAGGTGGTGAGAGCAGGTCTTCTGGATACCACAGCAGGTGGAAAGACATACATTGACTTTCCACTGAGCAGGTTTCTAACATGTGAGTGTCTCAGCGTGGCAGCCACCTGAAGGTTTATGACCTTCTAACACAAAACCTTCAGTAAGAATAGAATCTGTGCTTTTTATTTGTTGACTGTGATGGAGCGATGCATTAGCTCAGGCAGAATACTGTGGAATGTGGTTGCATTATCTGACTGTTGTGATCAGTCTCATTCATATGACAGACAGGCTAGTCCATCCCTTCTGATTTCTGAATGGGTTAACTCAAAACTAATGAATGCCATCTCCTTCAACTCACAAGATGAAAAAGGCATATAATGATGACAACAGCATAAAAATCTGTTGAATTTTAATGCAAGAGATCCACAAAAAAAAGTTTTGTTTCGCCTATGCAATATCCCGATGTTTCTGCCACTTGCTGGATAAGGAGTAGATGCTTGCTTGATGATGACTATGAGCTGGTCGTCAATGACAGACAGACTGTTACAGCAAAGACATTTACCATATTTTCCAGATTATAAATCCCACCAGACTATTAAATCACACCTGGTGTAAAAAATAAACCTTGTGAAGAATAATTCACCTTTTTTTCTGTATATGAAACTCATTTTGTAACAGTGTTTCTCTGGTTGTCAGTTTAACAGTGACAAGAACTCTGTCGCACAGGTGCACACCACAGCCTGTGCTGTTACTTAATCCTCTGGGGCCGACGCCGTCGTATATGACGGCTAAGACCAAGCTTTACTAAATTATAAATAACTTTTTAATGTTATGAGATAGAAACTTACTCTTTTTTTGCTGAAAAGTTAACTCCGCAGACTTTCGAGCCAGCCGTCGGCCATCTTTGTACTCTTCGTAGAAGCTGTGTGATGACGTGCGCAATGTGAGTGTCCAATCGGAATTAGTTCACCGTCACATTGTTTTCCAAAATCCAATCGTAGGGCAGATTTACCTCACGTGAAAAGCCAAAGATCATTTTCAGGAGTGATATGTTACCAGTTGGCCTGTTTGAATAACCCCTGGGTGCTCCAATGAGTACATACTATTAGTACATACTCAGTGTGCCCTGCACCATTACGCACAGCGATCAGTGAAAGCAGGAGCAGATGAAGAGCCTCTGATGACAATCTCATGTGCTCAAACAAAGAGTGTGTAACTATCAGGATTGCTCCACTAGTTTGCATGTGAATGTTACTGGATAACTCTGTTGCTTTCTCTGTGTAAAGCACTGTTTACCATATCAATGGACAACAAAACGCATAGACCATTTTGTATATATTGTTCAAAATGTGCATTTATGTTTATTGTTTGAACCTTTTTGTTGTGCAGTCTTTCACACAAGACCTCAAATTACATTTATAAAGTGTCAAAACAGTTGTTTATTATAGTTTGCTGTGTGTTTTGAATAAATGTGTATGGAAAATTATTTTTCACATTATTTTTTCCTTGCCTATTTTTGATTGTAAACCTTTATTACACTTATAAAACACAACAAAAACATATATATTCTGAAAGCACTGGTTGTCCTGAAAAAAGAGACATAAAACTTGACTGTGGGCTGCAGGGAGAGCTCTTAACAGCAATAATAAAACATTTATGGGTGATTCTTAGACTACGGGCACTTATTGTGTCCTTTGATCATATTGTATGAAAAACAGAAAAAAGGGGAAATTTCACACTTTTATAGTTATCTTTACAATGAAAGTGTTTTAAGAAATTTGTTCTAGTAGTCTATGATGACTTTTTCACCTTTTATCAGCATCATTATATGCAAATATTGCCGTTTTGTGCTTGTCCCACACCCAGACTTTTGATCTTCAATGATAAAAATGAATGGTAAAAAAAAACGTTTTTTCTAATGTTTTAAAATATCTCTGAATAAAATATCAGTAAAATAATGAAAACATAATTGGGGTATTCAATGTCATACAACTGTTGTGATTTTTTTAAACAAAATGTAGTTGTCCCACACTATTGCCGTAATTTCCACCACAACACTGTAATGTCCCTTTAAATAGTTTGTATGAAAGATTGTTTGGGTAGTTTCTATGGAGATAAACAGTGACATCAGAGCACATGTATATAGCGACAAATCACAACAAACAGTTGCCCCAAGGCGCTTTATATTGTAAGGCAATGGTGTGGTGGAAATTACATTTAGAAGGCCAATAGTGCCCGTAGTTAAAGAATCACCCTTATGCCAGGCGAGTGAACTGTCCAAAAAATGCCCTCGGACCCCAGAGGGTTAACGTAAGTTAATTAACACAACATTGTAAGTTACTTAACATAACTTTTAAATTTAAAAAAGTAAGGAACATGGACAAATAATTGTGCGATGGAGAACATAGATGTTATTTGACAGATTTTGGAAAAAAGAAATTGTCAGATAGATGACTGCTTACCCACAGCGCTGGAAATACTACAATAAAAGCATGAATCCATTTTATTTATTTATTAATTTTTTTTGGCTCCTGAATTTGGGATTTTTGAGCAATGGTGTATTGTACTTTTACTACTGTTGTTCATTCTTTTATTATTGGGATTTATTTTATTGAGTGCTTGGATTCCTGGGAAGGCTCAATAGAAATGACTAATATTTTTTTTAATAATAACGTAACAAACGCGATCTTACACAGAACCTCCAGAAAATACAGTACTCATTCAGAGAAGTAACCATTTCTGTGCTGCTGATAAATTAAAAGATAAATCTGCAGCAAGGTCAGCTGAGACTTTCATGCCTCATCTAACCTCATTAGTTGAAAATTTAATAACACATTCCAATTTTCAGTTACAATAACACTCTGGAAATGTTATACAGCAGTAACTAGATATCTTTCAGAAACTGGTTATCAAAATATGAACTTTATTGTGGAGAATACACAAATATGTAATTGACTGTTTCGGCCCCATCAGCTGAGGCCACCTGCACAAAATCTGTTTTATAATTTCCAAATAACCACTTAATGAAAGTGGCAAAGACGAGCACGATGGCGGTGAGTCATCATCACTCGGGTCAGGATGCTTTCAGCTAAATGAAAGCACGCAAATCCTCCCAACGCAACAAATGTTCCCCAGTTAGCTGCACAACTTTTGGAAAACAGAGAGGCACTAACTCACTAAGTGCGCACTCGCCTGCCAAGTCCAACAACGAGACACAACCTCACTTCCAGAGGTAACAATCATGCAGCGAGGCACTGGAACAAGCCCTATGCTTTAGAGGAACCAAAGTAAACTGCTCAGTACTCGTATGTTTCTCAAAAGCTTTACGTTGAAGAAAGGCAACACGAGGTTGTTTGTGATTGATCCCCTCCTTTCATCGCATTGTATTACACACTCAGAGCTGCATTGGCTCAGAAGCTTGCGGCGGTCTGAAATCATGGACTGACAGCTTTGTATTTGTCACTCACATGCAGGTTGGCTGCACTGACCCATTCACGCATGAGAGCTACAGCACCCATTTACAAAATCCACAGACAAGTGTTCTAACTCGTACAGACAGACCCGTACAGGACGGACTTCAGCGGGCTGCTTTTAGTCTACAGATAGCCCATGTCACACCTTGATGCTGACAGACGTCGTAATACGGCAAGTTTTGGGCATGCACTACATTTTTGACGTATGCCAACATACAGTATTGTTCAGAATAATAGTAGTGCTATGTGACTAAAAAGATTAATCCAGGTTTTGAGTATATTTCTTATTGTTACATGGGAAACAAGGTACCAGTAGATTCAGTAGATCCTCACAAATCCACCAAGACCAAGCATTCATGATATGCACACTCTTAAGGCTATGAAAATTGGGCTATTAGTAAAAAAAAGTAGAAAAGGGGGTGTTCACAATAATAGTAGCGTGGCATTCAATCAGTGAGTTTGTCAGTTGTGTGGAACAAACAGGTGTGAATCAGGTGTCCCCTATGTAGGGATGAAGCCAGCACCTGTTGAACATGCTTTTCTCTTTGAAAACCTGAGGAAAATGGGACATTCAAGACATTGTTCAGAAGAACAGCGTAGTTTGATTAAAAACTTGATTGGAGAGGGAAAAACGTATATGCAGTTGCAAAAAATTATAGGCTGTTCATCTACAATTATTTCCAATGCTTTAAAATGGACAAAAAAAAAAAAAAAAAAAAACAGATGCGTGGAAGAAAATGGAAAACAACCATCAAAATGGATAGAAGAATAACCAGAATGGCAAAGGCTCATCCATTGATCAGCTCCAGGATGATCAAAAACAGTCTCTAAGTGCTGTGACAGTTAGAAGACGCCTGTGTGAAGCTAATTTATTTGCAAGAATCCCCCACAAAGTCCCTCTGTTAAATAAAAGACATGTGCAGAAGAGGTTACAATTTGCCAAAGAACACATCAACTGGCCTAAAGAGAAATGGAGGAATATTTTCAATCAATCAATCAATTTTTTTATATAGCGCCAAATCACAACAAACAGTTGCCCCAAGGCGCTTTATATTGTAAGGCAAGGCCATACAATAATTATGTAAAACCCCAACGGTCAAAACGACCCCCTGTGAGCAAGCACTTGGCTACAGTGGGAAGGAAAAACTCCCTTTGAACAGGAAGAAACCTCCAGCAGAACCAGGCTACAGAGTCCGACATTGTTTTTGCAAAGTTACACACTAATTTAATGTTAATTTTAGTGACCTCCGATTGGCGTAACCGGGTGTCATTACTGCCGACGTGAATTACAATCTTACCAAATTTACGCTTAGCCTTAGCCAGCAGTTTCAAATTTCCTTCAATGTCGCCTGCTCTGGCCCCCGGAAGACAACTGACTATGGTTGCTGGTGTCGCTAACTTCACATTTCTCAAAACAGAGTCGCCAATAACCAGAGTTTGATCCTCGGCGGGTGTGTCGTCAAGTGGGGAAAAACGGTTAGAGATGTGAACGGGTTGGCGGTGTACACGGGGCTTCTGTTTAGGGCTACGCTTCTTCCTCACAGTCACCCAGTCGGCCTGCTTTCCCGGCTGCTCGGGATCTGCCAGGGGGTAACTAACGGCAGCTAAGCTACCTTGGTCCGCACCGACTACAGGGGCCTGGCTAGCTGTAGAATTTTCCACGGTGCGGAGCCGAGTCTCCAATTCGCCCAGCCTGGCCTCCAAAGCTACGAATAAGCTACACTTATTACAAGTACCATTACTGCTAAAGGAGGCCGAGGAATAACTAAACATTTCACACCCAGAGCAGAAAAGTGCAGGAGAGACAGGAGAAGCCGCCATGCTAAATCGGCTAAGAGCTAGTAGCTATGCTAAGCTAGCGGATTCCTAAAACACGCAAAGTGAATAATGTGTAAATAATTTAGAGGTGATTCAGCAGAAGGAGTGCTTTAGTTAAGGCACGTAAAGATTACACTGGGAAACAAATCGTAATCTAGATAACTTGTTGTGTGGGCCGCTGAAGAGGAGGTACTGCTGGCCCACCACCACCAGAGGGCGCCCTGCCTGGAGTGCGGGCTCCAGGCACCAGAGGGCGCTGCCGCATCATGGGAGTAGCCTGGGTGACAGCTGTCACCCATCACCAGACACAGCTGTTCTACTCAGCACCAAGGTATATCAGGAGGACGGCGTCTCCACCTCAGTGCCGAGATATCGCCTAAGACCAAGGTAGTATTCTCTGCAGGTACACATTGCATTATCAACTAAAACCTTGTTTTCAGGACTGGTGACTACTAAACACCTCATTTTGGGATAAGTACTCACCTTCCTGCTATTCTTGCCAAGAGGTGGAGGCGGCTTCTCCCCTCTCTGTTACGGGGTGCGTTCATCCACTCCTGTGTGTTGTTGCTCTCTCCTGCCAGCAGTACCGGATCCGACGAGCGGAGGCAGTGGCCACCTGGGAATTCGGGACTTGGCGGTTCCAGTATTTCCAGGGTTCGGTGGCAGAGGAGATCTGGGTGGTTCCGGTTCGACTGAGACAGACGTCTCCTACCTTCGAGCCTGCCCACACGACACCAACGGATTCGACCCCAAATTGTGTTTGTTGTATTACTCGTGCTGGTTTCTGTAGTAAATCTTGTTATTTACTCTCTCCATTGTCCGTTCATTGCGCCCCCTGTTGTGGGTCCGTGTTCCTACACTTTCACAGCAGGATATCTCGGCCAGCGTCATGGATCCCGAGGGGCGTCAACCGGCTGTTGAACGGCCAATGGAAGACCAAGGCGCGGCGGAGGCTTCGGGAGGGGTAATCGGTGAGTTGCAGCGGATCCTCACCGCTTTCACCTCTCGGATCGACTTAATGACCGAGCAGCACGTTCTCCTAAACCGCAGGGTGGAGGCTCTCGCCGCACAAGTGGAGGCGCGCCCTTCGGGCGCCGCTGCGGCTCTCCCTCCCGAGGACACTGCGTGCGAAAGTAACGTTCCACTGGTCGTTCAACGGTCCCTCCCTCCGTCCCCAGAAGCATACATAAGCCCTCCAGAACCGTACGGAGGCTGTGTGGAGACGTGCGCGGACTTTCTTATGCAGTGTTCGCTCGTCTTCGCTCAGCGTCCCGTGATGTACGCGACTGATGCTAGCAAAGTAGCTTATGTGATAAATCTGCTTCGCGGGGAGGCACGCGCTTGGGCTACAGCGCTCTGGGAGCAGAACTCACGGCTCCTTCGTTCATACGATGGGTTTGTACGGGAGCTCAGAACGGTGTTCGATCATCCCAACAGAGGAGAGTCCGCTTCAACCGCACTACTGTCCATACGACAGGGACGTCGGAGCGCAGCTGCCTATGCAGTCGCCTTCCGCATCGCGGCGGCGAGATCCGGCTGGAATAGCACTGCCCTCCGCGCTGCCTTTGTAAACGGACTGTCTCTGGTCCTAAAAGAGCACCTGGTGGCTAAGGACGAACCGCGGGATTTAGATGGGCTCATCGATCTAGTCATACGACTCGACAACCGGTTAGAAGAACGCCGTCGGGAACGAGGCGAAGGGCGTGGCCAAGCACGCGTCGTCCCTCTCCCTTCCGGGTCCGATCGAGCTCCGCCCTCCCCACGCTCCTCTGTTCCTGCGCTCCGTGCGCCTATGGCTCCCCCTGCTGACGAAGCTATGGACACGAGCAGGGCAACATTTAGGGCACCTGGAGCACAAAGGAGGCGGGCCCACGGAGCTTGTTATGTTTGTGGCTCGAGTGAGCACATGGCAAACGACTGCCCCGAGCGGTTAAACTCCAACGCCCGCCCCTAGAGACTGGGCCAGGGGTGGGCCAAAACATTCACGTGGGACACACCCACATTGCTACACGACTCCCAGTCACGATCCTTTATGAGGATTCAACCCTGAAGGCCCCAGCACTGGTGGACACGAGCTCTGAGGGGAATCTGCTTGACAGTAGATGGGCCAGGGAGATAGGGCTCCCTCTGGTGGCTCTTACCTCGCCTGTGCAGGTTCGGGCGCTAGATGGCTCCCTACTCCCACCAATCACACATAAGACACCTCCAGTAACTCTGGTGGTGTCAGGTAACCACCGGGAGGTGGTCGAGTTCTTCGTGACTCAGGCCACCTCCCGTGTGGTTTTAGGGTTTCCATGGATGCTAAAGCACAATCCCCGGATTGATTGGCCGTCCGGGGTGGTGGTTCAGTGGAGCGAAACCTGCCATCGGGAGTGTCTAGGTTCCTCGGTTCCTCCCGGCTCCCAAGCTAAGGAGGAGGTCCGAGTCCCGCCCAATCTGAAGGCGGTGCCAGCGGAGTACCGTGACCTCGCTGATGTGTTCAGCAAGGATCTGGCTCTCACGCTTCCTCCTCACCGCCCATACGATTGTGCCATTGATTTGGTTCCAGGCAGTGAGTTTCCGTCCAGTAGGCTGTACAACCTCTCACGGCCGGAGCGTGAATCAATGGAGACCTACATCCGGGACTCATTAGCGGCCGGGTTGATCCGGAATTCCACCTCTCCGATGGGTGCTGGTTTCTTTTTTGTGGGTAAAAAGGATGGCGGGCTTCGTCCATGCATTGATTATAGGGGGTTGAACGAAATCACGGTTCGCAATCGATACCCGTTGCCCCTGTTGGATTCGGTGTTCACCCCCTTGCATGGAGCCAATATCTTCACCAAACTTGATCTTAGGAATGCCTATCATTTGGTTCGGATCCGGAAGGGAGACGAATGGAAGACGGCATTTAACACCCCGTTGGGCCATTTTGAGTACCTGGTCATGCCGTTCGGTCTCACTAACGCTCCCGCGACCTTCCAAGCATTGGTAAACGATGTCCTGCGGGACTTCCTGCACCGGTTCGTCTTCGTGTATCTGGACGATATACTCATCTTTTCCCCGGATCCTGAGACTCATGTCCGGCATGTCCGTCAGGTCCTGCAGCGGTTGTTGGAGAACCGCCTGTTTGTGAAGGGCGAGAAGTGTGAGTTCCACCGCACTTCTTTGTCCTTCCTGGGGTTTATCATCTCCTCTAACTCCGTCGCCCCGGACCCGGCCAAGGTTGCGGCGGTGAGAGATTGGCCCCAACCTACAAGCCGTAGGAAGCTGCAACAGTTCCTCGGTTTTGCTAATTTTTATAGGAGGTTCATTAAGGGCTACAGTCAGGTAGTTAGCCCCCTGACAGCCCTGACCTCTCCAAAAGTTCCCTTCACCTGGTCGGACCGGTGCGAGGCCGCGTTCAAGGAGTTGAAACGGCGCTTCTCGTCTGCACCAGTTCTGGTGCAGCCCGATCCTAGCCGCCAGTTAGTGGTTGAAGTGGATGCCTCGGACTCAGGGATAGGAGCGGTGCTCTCCCAGAGCGGGAAGACCGATAAGGTCCTTCACCCGTGTGCCTATTTTTCTCGCAGGTTGACCCCCGCTGAACGGAATTATGACGTCGGCAATCGGGAACTCCTTGCTGTGAAAGAGGCCCTCGAAGAGTGGAGACATCTGTTGGAGGGAACAGCCGTGCCATTCACGGTTTTCACTGACCATCGGAACCTGGAGTACATCAGAACCGCCAAGCGTCTGAACCCCAGGCAAGCCCGCTGGTCACTGTTCTTTGGCCGTTTTGACTTCCGGATTACCTACCGTCCCGGGACCAAGAATCAGAGATCGGATGCATTGTCCCGGGTGCACGAAGATGAGGTCAAAACGGAACCGTCGGATCCCCCGGATCCCATCATCCCGGAGTCCGCTATCGTGGCCGCCCTCACCTGGGACGTAGAGAAGACCGTCCGGGAGGCCCTGACCCGTGTCCCGGACCCCGGAAACGGACCAAAAAACAGACTATACGTCCCACCAGAGGCTAGAGCTGCAGTCCTGGACTTCTGTCACGGTTCTAAGCTCTCCTGTCACCCAGGGGTGCGAAGGACCGTGGCAGTCGTCCGGCAACGCTTCTGGTGGGCATCCCTGGAGACCGACGTCCGGGACTACGTCCAGGCCTGTACCACCTGCGCCAGGGGCAAGGCCGATCATAGGAAGACCTCAGGGCAGCTACAGCCATTGCCCGTGCCTCATCGCCCCTGGTCCCACATCGGCCTGGACTTCGTCACGGGTCTCCCGCCGTCCCAGGGAAACACCGTCGTCTTCACGATAGTGGACCGTTTCTCCAAGGCGGCCCACTTCGTGGCCCTCCCGAAGCTCCCTACGGCCCAGGAGACAGCGGACCTCCTGGTCCACCACGTCGTCCGTCTGCATGGCATACCATCAGACATCGTCTCCGATCGCGGTCCCCAGTTCACCTCACATGTCTGGAGGAGCTTCTGCCGGGAACTGGGGGCCACGGTCAGCCTCTCGTCTGGGTACCACCCCCAGACCAACGGGCAGGCAGAGCGGGCGAATCAAGAACTGGAGCAGACACTTCGCTGTGTGACAGCCGCGCACCCGACGGCCTGGAGTACCCACCTGGCCTGGATCGAGTACGCCCACAACAGCCAAGTGTCATCAGCCACCGGCCTCTCCCCGTTTGAGGTGTGCTTGGGGTATCAGCCCCCCTTGTTTCCGGTGGTAGAGGGAGAGGTCGGTGTGCCCTCGGTCCAGGCCCACCTACGGAAGTGCCGTCGGGTGTGGCGGGCCGCTCGCTCTGCCTTGTTGCAGGCCCGGACGAGGGCGAAGAGACATGCAGACCGGCGGCGAGCCCCGGCCCCCAAGTATCGTCCTGGGCAGGAGGTCTGGTTGTCCACGAAGGACGTTCCCCTACAGGTTGATTCGCCCAAACTGCAAGACCGGTACATCGGACCTTATAAGATCCTCAAGGTCATCAACCCCGCCGCAGTGAGGCTCCAGCTTCCGGCCTCACTGCGGATCCATCCAGTCTTCCATGTTTCCCGGATCAAGCCTCTTCACACCTCACCCCTCTGCACCCCGGGTCCGGCGCCGCCTCCTGCCCGGATCATCGACGGAGCACCGGCTTGGACTGTCCGCCGGCTTCTTGACGTCCGTCGGATGGGCCGGGGTTTTCAGTATCTGGTGGACTGGGAGGGGTACGGCCCCGAGGAGCGCTCCTGGGTGAGGAAGGGCTTCATCCTGGACCCGGCCCTCCTGGCCGACTTCTACCGACGCCACCCGGACAAGCCCGGTCGTGCGCCAGGAGGCGCCCGTTGAGGGGTGGGTCCTGTTGTGTGGGCCGCTGAAGAGGAGGTACTGCTGGCCCACCACCACCAGAGGGCGCCCTGCCTGGAGTGCGGGCTCCAGGCACCAGAGGGCGCTGCCGCATCATGGGAGTAGCCTGGGTGACAGCTGTCACCCATCACCAGACACAGCTGTTCTACTCAGCACCAAGGTATATCAGGAGGACGGCGTCTCCACCTCAGTGCCGAGATATCGCCTAAGACCAAGGTAGTATTCTCTGCAGGTACACATTGCATTATCAACTAAAACCTTGTTTTCAGGACTGGTGACTACTAAACACCTCATTTTGGGATAAGTACTCACCTTCCTGCTATTCTTGCCAAGAGGTGGAGGCGGCTTCTCCCCTCTCTGTTACGGGGTGCGTTCATCCACTCCTGTGTGTTGTTGCTCTCTCCTGCCAGCAGTACCGGATCCGACGAGCGGAGGCAGTGGCCACCTGGGAATTCGGGACTTGGCGGTTCCAGTATTTCCAGGGTTCGGTGGCAGAGGAGATCTGGGTGGTTCCGGTTCGACTGAGACAGACGTCTCCTACCTTCGAGCCTGCCCACACGACACCAACGGATTCGACCCCAAATTGTGTTTGTTGTATTACTCGTGCTGGTTTCTGTAGTAAATCTTGTTATTTACTCTCTCCATTGTCCGTTCATTGCGCCCCCTGTTGTGGGTCCGTGTTCCTACACTTTCACAACATAACTAGATCAATCTAACTGCGCAGATTAAACAGCTAACAGATACAGCAAAACACCGCTGTGCTCCGGAACAGGAAGTGATACAATACCGCAGTGAGAGCCAACCACCAGTAGAGGCCACCAGTTGTGGACTGATGAGAGTAAAATTGTTCTTTTTAGGTCCAAGGGCCGCAGACAGTTTGTGAGATGACCCCCAAACTCTGAATTCAAGCCACAGTTCACAGTGAAGACAGTGAAGCATGGTGGTGAAAGCATCATGATATGGGCATGTTTCTCCTACTATGGTGTTGGGCCTATAAAATCAAAAGTCCAACACAAATCCAAATCTTGTTGGATTTGTGAGAATCTACTGAATCCACTGGTATCTTGTTTCTCATGTAACAATAAGAAATATACTCAAAACCTGGATTAATCTTTTTAGTCACATAGCACTACTATTATTCTGAATACTACTGTATGGCTCAAACGTCCCACATACGCGGACCATAAGTTGAAGGTAAGTTATGCAATAGTTGACATGCCTTTCTTATGTTACTTATAAGTTGAAATACGTCCATTGATGCTGCCAATTGATTGGCTGAGAAACTGAAACTTGCAATCCTCATGTGAACAGTTCAGACTGTTAAAACTATTCACACATGGAGTAAATATAAAGTCTTATTATTATTATATGGCTATGTCCAAGGCAAATTTCTCCCTAGGGAAACTAATAAAGACTTTGACAGTACGTGGGCTCTGACTGGCTGATTTCCCATCTGATATCCCATATCAGACCATTACCATGACAATCAGTCCAGGTCACGTATCAGATTTGCAACTTTGTTTACAATTTTCACGACGCGAAACAAAACAAAATGCAAACAAAGAAAATGAAGGAATTAAGAGCAAACAAAGTCGAAGTGGACGTGTAAAATAAATTCCAACAAGATGAAAACACAGCTTTGAACAGTCAACAACAAATTGAAAACTTCATTACAAATCAGAAAGCCTAAAACACAATTACAAAAACCAAGTCGGACATGAATGTACTCCATAAATACGCACAGATTGAAAGCTTACCAGCTAACGACCGGAACATGTGCTAGCAAGATCTTCATGGAGGTGAAGAAAGTGAACGGATCTGACTACGAGCCCAACACCATCAGCACTTTCATATTAGGGCGATACTGTAAGTTTGCATGTTTATATATACGAGGTCTATGAGATAATTCAATTCAATTCATTTATATAGCGCCAAATCACAACAAACAGTTGCCCCAAGGTGCTTTATATTGTAAGGCAAGGCCATACAATAATTACGTAAAAACCCCAAAGGTCAAAACGACCCCCTGTGAGCAAGCACTTGGCGACAGTGGGAAGGAAAAACTCCCTTTTAACAGGAAGAAACCTCCAGCAGAACCAGGCTCAGGGAGGGGCAGTCTTCTGCTGGGACTGGTTGGGGCTGAGGGAGAGAACCAGGAAAAAGACATGCTGTGGAGGGGAGAAGAGATCAATCACTAATGATTAAATGCAGAGTGGTGCATACAGAGCAAAAAGAGAAAGAAACACTCAGTGTATTATGGGAACCCCCCCAGCAGTCTAAGTCTATAGCAGCATAACTAAGGGATGGTTCAGGGTCACCTGATCCAGCCCTAACTATAAGCTTTAGCAAAAAGGAAAGTTTTAAGCCTAATCTTAAAAGTAGAGAGGGTGTCTGTCTCCCTGATCCGAATTGGGAGCTGGTTCCACAGGAGAGGAGCCTGAAAGCTGAAGGCTCTGCCTCCCATTCTACTCTTACAAACCCTAGGAACTACAAGTAAGCCTGCAGTCTGAGAGCGAAGCGCTCTATTGGGGTGATATGGTACTATGAGGTCCCTAAGATAAGAAGGGACCTGATTATTCAAAACCTTATAAGTAAGAAGAAGAATTTTAAATTCTATTCTAGAATTAACAGGAAGCCAATGAAGAGAGGCCAATATGGGTGAGATATGCTCTCTCCTTCTAGTCCCCGTCAGTACCCTAGCTGCAGCATTTTGAATTAACTGAAGGCTTTTCAGGGAACTTTTAGGACAACCTGATAATAATGAATTACAATAGTCCAGCCTAGAGGAAATAAATGCATGAATTAGTTTTCAGCATCACTCTGAGACAAGACCTAATTTTAGAGATATTGCGTAAATGCAAAAAAGCAGTCTTACATATTTGTTTAATATGCGCTTTGAATGACATATCCTGATCAAAAATGACTCCAAGATTTCTCACAGTATTACTAGAGGTCAGGGTAATGCCATCCAGAGTAAGGATCTGGTTAGACATCATGTTTCTAAGATTTGTGGGGCCAAGTACAATAACTTCAGTTTTATCTGAGTTTAAAAGCAGGAAATTAGAGGTCATCCATGTCCTTATGTCTGTAAGACAATCCTGCAGTTTAGCTAATTGGTGTGTGTCCTCTGGCTTCATGGATAGATAAAGCTGGGTATCATCTGCGTAACAATGAAAATTTAAGCAATGCCGTCTAATAATACTGCCTAAGGGAAGCATGTATAAAGTGAATAAAATTGGTCCTAGCACAAAACCTTGTGGAACTCCATAATTAACTTTAGTCTGTGAAGAAGATTCCCCATTTACATGAACAAATTGTAATCTATTAGATAAATATGATTCAAACCACCGCAGCGCAGTGCCTTTAATACCTATGGCATGCTCTAATCTCTGTAATAAAATTTTATGGTCAACAGTATCAAAAGCAGCACTGAGGTCTAACAGAACAAGCACAGAGATGAGTCCACTGTCTGAGGCCATAAGAAGATCATTTGTAACCTTCACTAATGCTGTTTCTGTAATATGATGAATTCTAAAACTTGACTGAAACTCTTCAAATAGACCATTCCTCTGCAGATGATCAGTTAGCTGTTTTACAACTACCCTTTCAAGAATTTTTGAGAGAAAAGGAAGGTTGGAGATTGGCCTATAATTAGCTAAGATAGCTGGGTCAAGTGATGGCTTTTTAAGTAATGGTTTAATTACTGCCACCTTAAAAGCCTGTGGTACATAGCCAACTAATAAAGATAGATTGATCATATTTAAGATCGAAGCATTAAATAATGGTAGGGCTTCCTTGAGCAGCCTGGTGGGAATGGGGTCCAATAGACATGTTGATGGTTTGGATGAAGTAACTAATGAAAATAAGTCAGACAGAACAATCTGAGAGAAAGAGTCTAACCAAATACCGGCATCACTGAAAGCAGCCAAAGATAACGATACGTCTTTGGGATGGTTATGAGTAATTTTTTCTCTAATAGTTAAAATTTTATTAGCAAAGAAAGTCATGAAGTCATTACTAGTTAAAGTTAAAGGAATACTCGGCTCAATAGAGCTCTGACTCTGTCAGCCTGGCTACAGTGCTGAAAAGAAACCTGGGGTTGTTCTTATTTTCTTCAATTAGTGATGAGTAGTAAGATGTCCTAGCTTTACGGAGGGCTTTTTTATAGAGCAACAGACTCTTTTTCCAGGCTAAGTGAAGATCTTCTAAATTAGTGAGACACCATTTCCTCTCCAACGTACGGGTTATCTGCTTTAAGCTGCGAGTTTGTGAGTTATACCATGGAGTCAGGCACTTCTGATTTAAAGCTCTCTTTTTCAGAGGAGCTACAGCATCCAAAGTTGTCTTCAATGAGGATGTAAAACTATTGACGAGATACTCTATCTCACTTACAGAGTTTAGGTAGCTACTCTGCACTGTGTTGGTATATGGCATTAGGGAACATAAAGAAGGAAACATATCCTTAAACCTAGTTACAGTGCTTTCTGAAAGACTTCTAGTGTAATGAAACTTATTCCCCACTGCTGGGTAGTCCATCAGAGTAAATGTAAATGTTATTAAGAAATGATCAGACAGAAGGGAGTTTTCAGGGAATACTGTTAAGTCTTCAATTTCCATACCATAAGTCAGAACAAGATCTAAGATATGATTAAAGTGGTGGGTGGACTCATTTACATTTTGAGCAAAGCCAACTGAGTCTAATAATAGATTAAATGCAGTGTTGAGGCTGTCATTCTCAGCATCTGTGTGGATGTTAAAATCGCCCACTATAATTAAGTGCTTTAAGGACAGCCCATGGCGCCCGGCCCCGAGGGCTGTCCTTAAAACGATAGTAACACTCCTTAATCTCTCATCAGCCATTAAAATTTTCACCGAAAACTGTCTGAATTTCTCGAATGGTGTCCACTTGGATGTGCCTTACAGTTTCTGAAAAAATTTTGATCAAGCAAAGCGCCAGTCTCTCAGGAAGTTCTCAGACAAAGGAATTCCGACGGGAGGGGTGGACCAGTGCTCACTCAAAGCCTGCCCACAGGCAAATGACGCAACCGACAGGCGTGAAAAAACTCACGCATGCGTACGAGGGTTCAAGCTTGTCTGATGTAATCGCACGTGATTCAAATCCATATAGTTTTTGAAAAAAATAAAAAGGTTGGTTTCTTTTCTAATAGACCTCGTAGATAGATAGCACTGAGATACTGCAAATTATAATAAAAACACCTAATAACTTCTGATCTGCCACTCACACATAAGAAAACGTTATGCCGTTGTGATGGGTGTAGTGAGCTCTTTCCAATGGGTGATATGCCCATACAAAATTGTATCCGAGGAAGAATCCAGCTCGAAGACAAAAATGCGTGTGTCGGAGGACTTCAGTATCACTGTAAGGGAGATGCGATGAAATCTGGTGTCATACATGCAGGAGATCAGACAGACATGGCCAGAGGTAAGAATGTCTCTCCACTTTGACAAACTGTTCATGGACAATAAAGTGTTTGTATATGACTTGGCAGTGAGGACAGTGAGGCAGCTGGACAGATCGACGAGATATTCTGCCCCGGCCCAGAAAACCCTTCTACTGGCTGTTCTATCATCACTTGGAATGTCAACGGTTGTCGGTTTGAGTCAACGTTAGTGACTTTTTTAAGACAGTGCTTCATTATAATATGCCTTACAGAGACATGGTCTAACAGTACAACAGAATTTTCACGTCTTTTTACAGAATATGTGTGTTTCTCACTAGTACATGAACGTGTGAGTAGATATGGTAGAAATGTCGGTGGTTTGTGTGTTTTTGTGCATAACTCTATTGCTTACATGTTCACACGGCTAATTGAGTCTTCTACTGATTGTATATTCTTACATGATAGTAAAGATTTTCTTGGAAAACCTATTTTATTTTGTTTTACGTACATATTTCCAGAAGGTTCTACAGCATACTCTGTCAGAGAAGAAGGGAATGGTATACTGACCCTTGACATTGACATACTTGGTGCACTCGACACACTGGGTGATGATACACAGATAGTAGTAACAGGTGATCTGAATGCCAGGACTGGTACTGAGAGAGACTATATAGAGGGAGATAACTCCACTCACTTGCCTTGTGGTGATTTTTATGACTGTGATGATTTTCAGACACCACGGTGTTCCAAGGATGAGACAGTGAACACATTTGGGCGTTCTCTTATTGATCTCTGTCGTTGTCTTAGTGTCCATATTGTAAATGGTCGATGCGGGTTTGATTTGGAAGGTAATTATACTTTTTTTAGCGTCTACGGGTCAGAGTGTTGATTATTTCATTGTTTCAAGCGACCTGTTTTCACATATATTGAATTTTGAGGTATTAAATGTTGACATATCTGACCATTTTCCCATAGTGTGTACATGTTCTGTAAGCACAATTGAAAGTAGTTCAAGTGATGTCACATGTCGTCAGTGGAACAGGTACAGATGGAAAGAAGATCACAAAGAGTCTTTCATTACAAATGTCTCATTTTTGTTTACTCAGGAATATTTGTATGAGTTTGTAGATATGGATGTTGATACAGCGGTTTAAAGTATAACGCAAGGTCTTACAGATGCTGGGAATGTAATTATGGTGAAAGTAGAACCTGGGAGTACACAGCCAGCATGGTGGGACATGGACTGTACTATACTGAAGAGAAATAAACATACTGCTTTGAATAAATTTAGAAGTAATCATCCATGTGATAGAAATAGATATCTTCACCTGAAAAGTGAATTCAAAACTATGTGTAATTTTAAAAAACAAAGGTATATATCTAGAACAAAACAGTATGTTGTGTCTGCTGGTGTTAATGCTCAACAGCTGTGGAAAAGGGTGAAACATCTTACCAGGTCCAGTGTAAAAAAAGATAATAATGTAACATCTGGACAGTGGTTTACACACTTCCAATCTTTGTTGTCACAATGCAATTTCACTGTTGAAGCTGACTTTGAAAATTTTTTTTTTTTTTGAAACCATAAATAATCATGATGCTTCTGCCTTTTATAACCCTGATCTTGATGGTTGTATCACATGTGAACTGTGGCAAGCAGTCAATTCTACGCATAATGGCAAAGCTCCTGGTCCAGATGGTATTGTTATAGAAATGATAAAATCATCTTTACACATTTTAGGGCCATATTTTTTGATACTGTATAACAAGATTTTAGATTCGGGACATTTTCCTGAATCAATCACGGTGCTCAGCAGTTATATGTCCATTATACAAGAGTGGTGACAGTAGTGATGTCAAGAATTATAGAGGTATCTCATTACTAGATGTCATGGGGAAAGTTTTTACAAAAATTGTAAACACAAGGTTAACACATTACACAGAAATGAATGAAAAGCTTTATGAAGCCCAGGTGGGGTACAGAAGGGGTTACTCAACTATTGATAATATTTTTACATTACAAGCTGCAGTACAGAAATATATTTCAAAATGTAGAGGGATGATGTATTGTATTTTTGTAGATTTCACCAAAGCATTTGACAGTGTGCAACATAAACTATTTTATTATGTTTTGATAAAAAATTGTATTGAAGGAAAATTGTTCACTGTTTTGAAGTCAATGTATTGTAGTTTGAAGGCATGTGTCAAAAGTGGTGGTGGTCTTACTGAATTCTTCACATGTTCTGTGAGAACAAGGCAGGGCTGCATGGTCAGTCCCACACTTTTTGTCCTCTTTTTAAACAAATATATTTCCATGTTACAGGATGTAGAATGTTGTGGTATACAGACTGACAGTATAACAGACTTGGTATCCTTGCTGTATGCACATGATCTTGCAAATGTCGCAGATACGGTATGGATGTTACAGAGGCAAATCACACAACTTGAATATTTTTGCAACCAGTATGGTATGAGGGTTAAAATGGATGAAACAAAAATCATGGTGTTTATAAGAGGAGCTGTTGTCAATAAATCTGAAGTTTTTTTTTTGTTTTTTTTTTGAGGTAAATAAATAGAAATTATAAATAAATATAAGTATTTGTGAGCTTGGTTCACTCCAAAATTATCCTGGTGGATGAACAAACAGCATTTATCTCAGCAAGCAAAAAAAAAAGCATGTTTTTCACTCTTAAGGTTTATTCGTATATATAAAAGTACATTATCAAGAGGCTTTTTTTTCTCTTTGATAGAATGGTAGCACCAATTTTATTGTACTGCTCAGAAATGTGGGGATATGAGTATGCAGAATGTATAGAACAAGTACATATATATTTTTGTAAAAGACTGTTGAAAGTTGGTAGTAGTGTAAGCAGTCAAGCAGTCCTCTGTGAACTTGGTAGATTTCCTCTAACCATTTGTTATATGAAAAGATGCATACTATATTGGTTGAAACTTAATATGAATAACTCAAGATATCCTTGTAAATGCTATAAAATGCTATTACAGTTGGATGGTGCAGGAAGAAAAACATAATGTAATATATTTTTACCCTGTCCCTCATACATAAGTTACTATATGATAGCTACTTTTACTATAGGGCGGTCACTAGCCCTAAATACCAAGGTGATGGACTCTTACCCTAGTCCCTTAAACAAGGGTTTAAATATCATGATGGCTATGTATAAGAGGGGGCGGTCACTAGCCCGGCAAACCAAGGTGATGGACTCATACCGTAGTCCCTTAAAGAAGGCTATACCTCTTATTTCCAACTCGTCCTGTAATTATGATGTTACATCCCCAAACCCTACCTTGGTAGGAAGGGATGTGGCGATGCTATACAGGACACTAGAGTTGGTAAATGTGGTAGTAGTAAATGTAAAACTTGCAAATACATAGTAGAAGGAAATAACTTCAGGAGTAACACCACAGGTACACAAGGTTAGCTCATGTGAAACAAAAATGACATGCAACACAAAAAATATAATTTACTTGATTAGCTGCAAAAAAAATGTGGTATCCAATACTTAGGAGAAACTAGCCAAACTCTTAGGAGCAGAATGAATAACCATAGACAGAGGCTTAATAAAATGTGTAATTTATTTTTATACCAACACTTTTGCTCATATGGTCATAATGTAGATGACATAGAGGTTATGCCTATAGAGGAAGTATTTTTGGAAGAGGGTGAATGCTTTAGTTTAGCCTCTAAAGATTACCAAGGGAGGAATACTGGTATAATGGTTTAAATTCATTTTAATTAGTAGAGCGGGCTGCAGCCTCAACTTTATCTAAAGTCTGGGTCTTTTAGTGAAGTTTAGGGCTAGTGGCCGGCAATCACCTGAGGATTTCTTCTGTTTTTCTTGTTGAGAAATTCTGACAAATTATACTGTATTTCTTGTCTTTCTGCTGCCTGATTCAGTTATTTCTCTCTGTTTGAGGTGTGGCTCAATCCAGAGATGGGAGTGGGTGTTTTCTTCTGCAGGCCTCCCGTCTTGTGCACCAGCATGGACTCCCAAAATCTCACAAAATTTCCTGTATAATTTTCTGCATTGCCAATTGTGTTGGTAGCATGGCCCGAGCAGAGGGTCGCCCCTTTGAGTCTGGTCTGCCTGAGGTTTCTTCCTCAAATCATCAGGAGGAGTTTTTCTTACCGCTGTCATCTGTGTGCTTGCTCTGAGGGTTGGTAAGGTTAGACCTTACCTACGTGAAGTGCCTTGAGGCAACTTTGTTGTGATTTGTCGCTATATAAATGAAAATAAATTGAAATTGAAAATTAAATTAAAAAAACACAGTTTTAGCAAAGTAACACCTTTGAAGTGATTTGGAAATCTTGCTGAGTGGTTAGCACTGTTGCTTCACAGAAAGAAGGTCATGGATTCAATCCCCACCTGTGGCCTTTCTGTGTGGATCTGCATGTACTCCCCGTGTTTGTGTGGGTTTCTTCTGGGTGTTCCGGTTTCCTCCCACATTCGAAGACATGCAGGCTAATTTAATTGGAAACTTTATAATTGTCCAGGTCTCCCTTGCAAAATAGGTCTCAATCTCAATGGGACTAGCTGAGTTAAATAAAGGTTAAATTAAAATTTAATTAGATAGATAGATAGATAGATAGATAGATAGATAGATAGATAGATAGATAGATAGATAGATAGATAGATAGATAGATAGATAGATAGATAGATAGATAGATAGATAGATAGATAGATAGATAGATAGATAGATAGTTTGCACTGAGATATCAATCTGCAAAGTATAATACACCTAATAACTTCTGATCTGCCACTCACAGATAAAAAAATGTTAAGCCGTTGTGATGGGCGTAGTGAGCTCTTTCCAATGGGTGCTATGCCCATTTCTGCTTCAATAGGTTTTGTTCTTTTTTGTTTGTTTGCTTGTTTTTTTGTTTTGTTTTTTGCAATATTGCAAAATCACCATACAGTGAAGTAAAGAAGGCAGATTATGGACTAATTTAGATCTGTAGTTCCCAGTACATGTTCCACAGCGTGTTTTTTTCTGCTGGTGCTTGGACTCTAAAAAAAAATCTAAGACCCTAAAAAATGTGGGAAAAATATAATGAACTTGCTCTCTATAAGCAAATTTCTCTCTGTGCACAGTTGAGCATCTTGTGTGGCGGCACCCTGACGTGTGTGTGTGTGTATATATATAGAGAGAGAGAGAGAGAGAGAGAGAGAGAGAGAGAGAGAGAGAGAGAGAGAGAGAGAGAGGGAGGGGTTTCAAGCACTCCAGAATTTTCATAAAATAAATTTAATTAATAATAATAATGATTTTATTCATCAAAGGGTCAACAGGAAATGCAGTCTTCGGCAGATGTCTGATCTGGGACTGACTTAAACAGAAACTTTGCTAACAAGAACCCAGCAACTAAACAACCAGCACTAAGGATGTAGAACCAGAATTTGTCCATCTTAGATTCGATCTTCTTTTTGAATCTGGACTCCTGGGCCTCCAGTTCTTCTTGGTGTCTTGCTTCTTCCTGTTTCATTTCTTTCCTGCACTCAGATTTGTGGTGGTTCAGTTGTTTCTGGTAGTTATCCCACTTGGCTTTCAGTTCTTCATCAAACTGTAACTTCAAAGCTTCCCGTTCTTTCTCCATGATTTTCTGATGAGCTTCCAGCTGCTCTTGCAGATGTTCTTGCTGCTCTTTCACTTGTTTTTGGCATTCTGTTTTGTGGGCTTCCAGTTGTTCCTGGTAGTTTTCCGACTTGGCTTTCAGCTCTTCATCAAACTGTAACTTCAAAGCTTCCCGTTTTATCTCCACAATTTTCTGATGAGCTTCCAGCTGCTCTTGCAGATGTTCTTGCTGCTCTTTCACTTGTTTTTGGCATTCTGTTTTGTGGGCTTCCAGTTGTTTCTGGTAGTTGTCCGACTTGGCTTTCAGTTTTTCATCAAACTGTAACTTCAAAGCTTCCCGTTTTATCTCCACAATTTTCTGATGAGCTTCCAGCTGCTCTTGTACATGTTCCTGCTGCTCTTTCACTTGTTTTTGGCATTCTGTTTTGTGGGCTTCCAGTTGTTTCTGGTAGTTTTCCGACTTGGCTTTCAGTTCTTCATCAAACTGTAACTTCAAAGCTTCCCGTTCTTTCTCCATGATTTTCTGATGAGCTTCCAGCTGCTCTTGTACATGTTCTTGCTGCGCTTTCACTTGTTTTTGGCATTCTGTTTTGTGGGCTACCAGTTGTTTCTGGTAGTTTTCCGACTTGGCTTTCAGTTCTTCATCAAACTGTAACTTTAAAGCTTCCCGTTCTTTCTCCATGATTTTCTGATGAGCTTCCAGCTGCTCTTGTAGATGTTCTTGCTTCTCTTTCACTTCTTTTTGGCATTCTGTTTTGTGGGCTTCCAGTTGTTTCTGGTAGTTGTCCGACTTGGCTTTCAGTTCTTCATCAAACTGTAACTTCAAAGCTTCCCGTTCTTTCTCCATGATTTTCTGATGAGCTTCCAGCTGCTCCTGTAGACGCTTTTCCTTCTCTATCACTTCTTTTCTACACTGGGCTTCCATGTTCTTCTGGTACTGTTCCTTCCAAGTCTGCAGGTCCTTCTCAGTCTCTGCTGTCTTAACTGCCATTTCTTTCTCCATAGAGAATTTCAAAGCTTCAATTTCAAGCTTTAGACGTTCTTGCCACTCTGTCACCCGGAGGTCTTCGGTCATCATTGTGGCTGTGCTGACTTTGGTGAGCTCAGTGTTGGCTTGCAGGGGTTTTGTGGGCAGACATTCTTTCTTCACCTCTTCTTTGTGTCTATGTTCAGTCACCCTCTTCTCTTTTGTCTTCACTTCATAGGGATCTGTTAAAAAAAGAAAAAGAAAAATGAAGATGGGGTTTTATTTGAATTTTATTTCAACCTGTCGGCAGCACCGACCTGAAGCTTAACTTGGATCTGAGCAGAATCATCTTACCAGATGTGACTACTTTAAATCAGATCTAAGTCCACATATGTACACAGTAAAATTGCCAGTGTAAAACACTGACAGTGTTAAATTAACACTGCCATTGTACATATGGTCCTGCTCTGGTCACAGTGGGACCTTATGTTCACTGTCAGTGTTAATTTTAACACGTGATTTTACTGTGTAGTGAAGGAATATATCCTAAATGTGCTTAAAGGGGATAGAGAATCAAAATCATCTTTTTCATGTTTTTGGTGTTAGTTCAGAGTCTCCCCGCTGTGGGGAAAACACACGAAGTGCCAGCAAGTGTCAGAACCTCTGTTTCAAGTATTTTTCCTTTTTTGAATTGCCGCCTGAAAATTGGCCAATCCGTGTTTGAGGGAAACATTGCGTCACATTTTCACCAATAGCCCCCCCCCCACATACACACACACACACCCACACCCTTTCACACACGCCCCTTCGAAATTAATTATTCATACCTACCACCGGAAGAGGAGCAATGGCGAGCTACAGGTGTGCCTTCCCAGGCTGTCATAGCGGACTACTTTACATATTCTTCCCACGGAAAGCAGTGTATGCGATCAATGGCTTTTATTCATTTTTAACCGCATCCCCAGTACATACAACCGCCGACTATTTCTTTGCTCTGCACATTTCACGGAGGACTGTTTCACAAACCTTGCACAATTTCGAGCTGGCTTCAGTCGGCATTTAATACTCAGTAGAGGGTCAGTTCAGACTTTGCGACAAAATCAACCCCAGCAATCAGTACAGCCTGTGAGTATCACATTTTCTTTTGTAACTGGACTTTATGTCACAGTCAGGCTCTGGCTGACTTCATGTTGGTGGGCGACGAACAAGATTTATCACTCAACAGCAATGTTGAAACGTGATCTGTTAAATAAGTTAGTGAAGATTACTGTCTCGTTTTCAGAGTGGTTTTCAGGGTTTTCAGTGAGAGCAAGGGCAGCCAATCAAACAACGGCAACCGATCAGCACCAACACCTACGTGCATTTCATAATGAGGTTGCCAAATAATCAATCAATCAATCAATTTTTTTTTATATAGCGCCAAATCACAACAAACAGTTGCCCCAAGGCGCTTTATATTGTAAGGCAAGGCCATACAATAATTATGTAAAACCCCAACGGTCAAAACGACCCCCTGTGAGCAAGCACTTGGCTACAGTGGGAAGGAAAAACTCCCTTTTAACAGGAAGAAACCTCCAGCAGAACCAGGCTCAGGGAAGGGCAGCCTTCTGCTGGGACTGGTTGGGGCTGAGGGAGAGAACCAGGAAAAAGATATGCTGTGGAGGGGAGCAGAGATCGATCACTAGTGATTAAATGCAGAGTGGTGCATACAGAGCAAAAAGAGAAAGAAACAGTGCATCATGGGAACCCCCCAGCAGTCTACGTCTATAGCAGCATAACTAAGGGATGGTTCAGGGTCACCTGATCCAGCCCTAACTATAAGCTTTAGCAAAAAGGAAAGTTTTAAGCCTAATCTTAAAAGTAGAGAGGGTGTCTGTCTCCCTGATCTGAATTGGGAGCTGGTTCCACAGGAGAGGAGCCCTAACTCAGACAGAACAATCGGAGAGAAAGAGTCTAACCAAATACCGGCATCACTGAAAGCAGCCAAAGATAACGATATGTCTTTGGGATGGTTATGAGTAATTTTTTCTCTAATAGTTAAAATTTTGTTAGCAAAGAAAGTCATGAAGTCATTACTAGTTAAAGTTAATGGAATACTCAGCTCAATAGAGCTCTGACTCTTTGTCAGCCTGGCTACAGTGCTGAAAAGAAACCTGGGGTTGTTCTTATTTTCTTCAATTAGTGATGAGTAGAAAGATGTCCTAGCTTTACGGAGGGCTTTTTTATAAAGCAACAGACTCTTTTTCCAGGCTAAGTGAAGATCTTCTAAATTAGTGAGACGCCATTTCCTCTCCAACTTACGGGTTATCTGCTTTAAGCTATGAGTTTGTGAGTTATACCACGGAGTCAGGCACTTCTGATTTAAAGCTCTCTTTTTCAGAGGAGCTACAGCATCCAAAGTTGTCTTCAATGAGGATGTAAAACTATTGACGAGATACTCTATCTCACTTACAGAGTTTAGGTAACTACTCTGCACTGTGTTGGTATATGGCATTAGAGAACATAAAGAAGGAATCATATCCTTAAACCTAGTTACAGCGCTTTCTGAAAGACTTCTAGTGTAATGAAACTTATTCCCCACTGCTGGGTAGTCCATCAGAGTAAATGTAAATGTTATTAAGAAATGATCAGACAGAAAGGAGTTTTCAGGGAATACTGTTAAGTCTTCTATTTCCATACCATAAGTCAGAACAAGATCTAAGATATGATTAAAGTGGTGGGTGGACTCATTTACATTTTGAGCAAAGCCAATAGAGTCTAATAATAGATTAAATGCAGTGTTGAGGCTGTCATTCTCAGCATCTGTGTGGATGTTAAAATCGCCCACTATAATTATCTTATCTGAGCTAAGCACTAAGTCAGACAAAAGGTCTGAAAATTCACAGAGAAACTCACAGTAACGATCCGTCCATGCCACGACATGGACGGATCAAGACCACCCAGATGAAGGACACCGCCCAAGATTAGCAGAAAGACGTTGTAGTAGCTTAGGGTATAAATTTAAATGCCAGCCCACTGTTCGGGGTTCTTCTTTGCTGTCAGCTTGCTGGGACACCAGAGTGCTGGTTGGAAGCTCACAGCTCCTGGGACCCTCAGAACGTCTGGGTATGTTTTTGTTTATCTCACTCATTCTGTAAAACCTAAATTCTGTCAAAATTTGTGACAGTTAAATCCTGTTCAATAAATCTCGGAGTGGTGGACTAGCCCTCAGAGTAAGTGTGTTTACATTTAAATGACTGGTTATTACATTCTTTCAAATCAACGGACACACGGAGATGAGAGGCAGGGGGAGGCGAGGTCACAGGAGACCCCTGAAATATCCCAATAGCAGGTGGCCCAAGATCATACAACATCAAAAAAAGACATTTATACTGTTTACATCCAGAGAAGATCAGATCTGACTGTTGTGATAGAAACCATCAAGAATAAAATCTGCAACCTGATTCAAAAAGAAAAACTCTCATAAAAAGGTAACATCTGCATCACAATCATGTAAAAAAGAAAAGGGGCGTGTACTTACTGCTTTGGGTGAGGACGCCTCCTGGGTCAGTGATATTTGCTGCCTGTGGCCCCTTCCTTTCTTCCATGATGTCAAACTGCACTTTTTGATTCTCTTCAACTTTGCAGAAAGGCTGTTCATAACTATGACTTATGATGTCGCTGTAGTGGGAGAAAAAGCTGCTCTTTGCTGGCCACTCAGGCCTTCTGAAAACATCTGTCTTCAGGAATTTAGAATGCGTTACAGGTGCAGCTGTCTGCTCCGTAATGTTCTTCCTGTCCTCTTTTCTCTCCTCTTCATTGGGCTCTGTTAAAAATGAAAAAGAAAAATGAACAGGAGTGTTTTATTGGGATCTAACCTGTCAACAGCAGCGACCTGAACCTGGATCTGATCAGAATCATCTCACCAGATGTGACTACTTTAAATCAGATCTAAGTCCACATATGTACACAGTAAAATCGCCAGTGTAAAACACTGACAGTGTTAAATTAACACTGCCATTGTACATATAGTCCTGCTCTGGTCAGAGTGGGACCTTATATTCACTGTCAGTGTTAATTTTAACACGTGATTTTACTGTGTAGGTGGCCCAAGCTCGTACAACATCAATAAAAGACATTTATACTGTTTACACTCAGAGAAGATCAGACCTGATTCTTCTGACAAAAAACATCAAGAATAAAATCTGCAACCTGATTCAAAAAGAAAAACACTCATAAAAAGGTAACATCTGCATCACAATCATGTAAAAAAGAAAAGGGGCGTATACTTACTGCTTTGGGTGAGGACGCCTCCTGGGTCAGTGATATTTGCTGCCTGTGGCCCCTTCCTTTCTTCCATCATGTCAAACTGCACTTTCTGACTCTCTTCAACTTTGCAGAAAGGCTGTTCATAACTATGACTTGCGATGTCACTGCAGTGGAAAAAGCTCTTTGCTATGTCTACCCTCTTGATGAACCCATAGCCTTCCTCACTGAACCACTCAGGCCTTCCGAAAACATCTGTCATCAGGAATTTAGAATGCGTTACAGGTGCAGCTGTCTGCTCCGTAATGTTCTTCCTGTCCTCTTTTCTCTCCTCTTCATTGGGCTCTGTTAAAAATGAAAAAGAAAAATGAACAGGAGTGTTTTATTGGAATCTAACCTGTCAACAGCAGCAACCTGAACCTGGATCTGATCAGAATCATCTCACCAGATGTGACTACTTTAAATCAGATCTAAGTCCACATATGTACACAGTAAAATCACCAGTGTAAAACTAACATTGACAGTGTTAAATTAACACTGCCATTGTACATATGGTCCTACTCTGGTCAGAGTGGGACCTTATGTTCACTGCCGGTGTTAATTTAACACTAGTGATTTTACTGTGTAGGTGGCCCAAGATCGTACACTCAGAGAAGATCAGATCTGATTGCTGTGATAGAAACCATCAAGAATAAAATCTGCAACCTGATTCAAAAAGAAAAACACTGACACAAAAAGGTAACATCTGCATCACAATCATGCAAAACAAAAACTGGGGCATATACTTACTGCTTTGGATGGGGATGCCTCCTGGGCCAGTGATATGTGCTGCCTGTGGCTCCTTCCTTCCTTGACCCTCTTCAAATTTCCAGAAAGGCTGCTGTCTTATGATGGTCTTGTGGGAAGAAATGCTCTCTGCTGTGTCTGCCCTCTTGATAAACCAATAACCATCTTCACAATTGGTCCATTCGACTCTTTTTAAAATGTTGCTAAGGACATTAGAAACCATTATAACTGGTGGTCTGCTTGGATTGAGTCTTCAAAGTCTGAAATGTTTCTAATTCACGCTTTCTGATTTTGTCTTCCTTCTCTCACAGAAGGGTGGCTTCTGAAGTCTGTCAATTTCTCACAGTTGCACACTAGCCTTTATACTACAAAGATTAAAGTGCGTAGCATTTATGCTACAGAAGATTAAAGTGTGTAGCCTTTATACTACAGATTAAAGTGAGTAGCATTTATGCGACAGAAGATTAAAGTGTGTAGCATTTATGCTGCAGAAAATTAAAGTTTAAAGATTAAAGTCTTCTTTTAAAATTACAAATTCTAAAAGACATTATGAGTCCTTTGTACATCACAAAGCATCATGGACTCAGTTGGGGGAGGACAAAGTCCCCCTCACCCTCATAATCACAACACCCCCCCCCCACTCCACCTCCTCCTTCACCCCTTGAAACATTAGTGCATGCATCTATCCACTCAGTGCTCTCTTCCATGCTCCTTATCATTGAAATACTAAATTAAGTAAATACACAGTTTTAAGAACAGCAACGAGGTGTATATGTTGTCCTTGAAGCAACTGGTAGCAGTGTTAAGAAACATCTCAGATTACTCATGTTGTTAAAGACATTTCAGATTACTGTGAAAGTTACGCATCATTTAGTATGACTGAGTGTAACTTGACAGCACAGAGATGACGTAAACTAAAATCACGAGGCTAAAATCCATTATTTACTGAGAATGAAAAGGTCTGAAGTGAACCAAGAAGTTTGGATTGTGTTTCAATGGTACCTTTACCTTTGATGTACATCAATGTCAAGTAACAGTTTTTAACATGCTTTAGCCTATAATTTTGATCTATCAGGTGAATATTCAATATATTAGATAGTAAGCCCCTTCGGCTGCTCCCTTGTTTTTCCACTCTGGGTTGCCACAGCAAATCTGACGTGGATGTTGGGAAGGTGTCGTAGCATGGACCCACAACAGGGGGCGCAAATGAACGGACAATGAATAAGCCAAAAAGTAACAATTTAATGTTGTGATAATACACAACTAAATACACAGAAATTTGCAAAGTCAATTGACACCAGGTGACGTGTGGGCAGGCTCGAAGATAGAAGACCCCCGACGAGAGAGAAGCCGCGTCCCACACGGCTTCCACCACCAACGGTCTGAAGAACACCGGAGCCGCCAAGTCCCGAGTCCCCAGGTGGCCTCTGTCTTCGGCTGTCGACCCTGGTACTGCTGGCAGAAAGCAGAGATAAGATGAATGAGTGTGAGTCCGCACACTCAGTAATCCACAGTCTGTACACAGTTAGGAGGGAGCACCTCCACCTCCAATCACACACTCGTGCAGCTCCTGGTTAACCACTTATCTGGTTTGGAGTGTGAGGTGAAGCCGTCGCTGTCACACCAAACGCCAATTCCACAGACAAGGAAAACCACCAGGAAAACGGCTGCAACAGAAGTTCAGATTAGGACACAACGTATTAGTCAGCAGAGAAATTACCTCTTCAGTAGTTGCGATTTCTCGGCGAGGAGGTCGAGTTGCAGTCCGGCCTTTATGGTGGTGATGATGATGATGAACGAGTGACAGCTGGTGCAGAGGTTCTTCTGGGTCTGGCGCCCTCTCGTGCTTGGAGCCCACACTCCAAGCAGGGCGCCCTCTGGTGGTGGTGGGCCAGCAGTACCTCCTCTTCAGCGGCCCACATAACAGTGGATCTGCATGTTGATCTGGCACAAGTTCTACACCGGATGACCTTCCTGACACAACTCCTGACACAACTCCACATGACATGGAGAAATGTGGGTGGGGTTTGAACTGGGAACCTTCCACAATGAAACCAAGTGCACTAACCACCTGTCCACCACCATTCAATATATTACATACCGTGAAGTAATTGTGTGTTGGACATGTTGTGTCTTTGTTGTCCTGGCATTTTTGGTTGTTGGTTAAACAAAAGACAATTTCAGAATTTTGTATTTTCCATGGAAAAAACCTATAATAGGTAACTGTCCAGACTGATTTTGTGTGAAATATTCATGTTGAAAATTAGCAGTAGCACAACCCTTGTTTTCCTGTTGGAAATAAACATAACTACCAACACATTATTTGATAAAATAGAATATGTGCAGCAGGAGAAAATTCGGGTTGACAGTTTTTGTTCAAAATGTATGTAAAGTCATGTCTTGTCATTCAATAAAACACTTTTGCCTGCACAGATAGAAGCCACGTCCCGACTATGAATACTTTGAAAGCATTCACAAAAGTCATAAATGGTCATTTTCTGATTTTTGTAATTACTGTGTAGCGATTACAACATTAAAAGCAATGAGAAAGTCAATAATGATGCAGTTAAATGTTGAAATGACTCACTCAAAAACTGATTTCCTTGTGAGGTTTTTGTCACAAGACTACATGTGCTGACAAATAACCATGGTGAGTAAATGAAATGTGACTGTAGCACTTGTTGTCATCCTTTCAACTGCTCTCATTGTTCAGGGTCGACACCATGGATCCAACACAGATCCACACTGGGCTTTGGCAGATGTTTTACACTGGATGGTGGTGACTGTAGTAAATATACTCCAACATTCACTTCCTGTTGTGTTTTATGATAAATACTTATATTTATTTATTTTCTTCTCTTTTTTACTGGATGAAATGCACATACGATTGAATGAATCTACAATGCTTAATAATGTTCACAGTGCATTTCATTCTATTTTATTTGTCTAAAAATAAATGTTCAACGTACATTATTATGTTAATTTAAAAAATCTCTTCTGAAGCAACAACAATGGACAAGTTATGGTTTTAATTTAGAGAGAAACATCAAAGATTTTTAATGTAAGAAATGTTTTTTGTTTGTTTTACATTTGAATGGTAAGTATTTATTACAAGTTTTTTTTTTCATGTAACAAGTGTTTGGAGTTTTTTCACTTTTAAATGGAACCTAAGTTAATCAAAAATTAATTTTGGGCAACACAAAATATTTCTAAGTATTTTTTATTGTAAAACTGCTGTGTGTAAAACAGACTGGAAGCGGGGAGCAGTCAGTGAAGACCAGAGACTCCAGTGGAAAGTGTCAAGAATTGAGTTTTGTCTGCTTTTATTTCTTGGCTTTGTGTTTTTCAGCACCCTGCTGAAAAACGATTTGTACGTAAAAGCTGAGAAATGTGAATTCCATAGAGCCACAGTGTCTTTTCTGGGGTTCGTTATTACAGAAGGTTGGATCCAGATGGACCCTGATAAGGTAGCGGCAGTACGTGAGTGGGTGGTAGCCGGCAGCCGTAAGGAGGTGCAGAGGTTTCTGGGGTTTGCTAACTTCTATTGTAAATTCATCCGTAATTTCAGCTCGGTAGCCTCTCCACTTTATCATGTGACCTCATCCCTTCGAGCATTCAAGTGGACACCGGAGTGTGATGAGGCATTCAGGGTCCTAAAACAACGCTTTACGTCAGCTTCCTGACCCCGCTCGGCAGTTTGTGGTCGAGGTCGATGCTTCTGACGTTGGCGTGGGAGCCATTCTGTCACAGATGTGTCCCACTGACAGAAGGCTACACCCGTGTGCCTATCTGTCTCATAAGTTAACTGCAGCAGAACGCAATTACAAGGTGGCCTTGGAGGAGTGGCGGCATTGGCTCGAAGGGGCACAGATGCCATTTCTAGTCTACACTGATCATAAGAATTTGGCTTATTTACGCACGGCTATGCGCCTCAATGCCCGCCAGGCCCGTTGGGCGATATTTTTCAGTCGCTTCGACTTTGTCATCACCTATCGGCCCGGTTCTAAGAACGGAAAACCTGACGCATTGTCTAGACAGTATGATGGCCCTAATGCCCCGGTAGAGCCTGGTAATATCCTACCTCCATCTTGTTTTATCTCTGCCATCACCTGGGAAATTGAGACTCGGGTAAGGTCCGCACTTGTTAATGAATCTATTCCCACCGAATGTCCTTCGGGGCAATTGTTTGTCCCAGGAGCCCTCGGGGGGAGGTCACTGATTGGGGGCATAGCAGTTGGTTTTCCTGCCATCCAGGAATTAAGAAAACCATGTTTGTTGTGCAGCAACGGTTTTGGTGGCCTCGTATGGAAACTGATATTGCAGAGTTTGTAAATGCCTGTCAAGTTTGTGCCATGCACAAGTCTACCACACGACCTCCTGCTGGTATGTTGTTGCCTCTGTCAATTCCCAAACAGCCTTGGACTCACATTTCCATAGATTTTGTCACTGGCCTTCCGCCATCTAATGGACACACGGTAATCCTAACAGTAGTAGATCGTTTGTCAAAGACGTGTCATTTTGTGCCTCTGTCTAAGTTACCATCTGCTAAGGAACTCGCTGAAATCATGCTTACTCATGTGTTCCGTCTTCATGGTTTTCCACAGGACATTGTTTCAGACCGGGGTCCTCAGTTTGTGTCAGGTTTCTGGAGGGAGTTCTGCCGTCTCCTCGGGGCCACATCCAGTCTCACATCTGGGTACCATCCTCAAGCTAACGGTCAGACTGAACGCTTTAATCAAGAATTGGAAAAGTGTCTCAGAATTTTATGTTCTCAACATCCTTCCACTTGGGCATCTCAGCTATCTTGGATTGAGTTAGCACATAATAGTCTGCCTTCTGCTTCATCTGGGTATTCTCCATTTCATGTAGTTTTTGGCCATCAACCATCTCTGTTTTCACCCGTTAGCCTGCGTTCCCCGGTTCCCTCTGCCCTCAGTCTGATCGTTAGTTGCCAGAGAACCTGGGAGAAGGCTCGTCGAGCCCTCGGTCGTTCTTCCATTTTGTATAAAGCCGCAGCAGACTGCAAGCGATCAATCGCTCCTGCCTATTCTGCAGGCCAAAAGGTTTGGTTGTCTAGGCGCCACTTATCTCTCCGTGGGGCTCCATGAAAATTGGCTCCCAGGTTTGTTGGTCCCTTCTCCGTATCCAAGGTTATCAACCCCGTTTCCGTTCGTCTCCGGTTGCCCCCATCCATGTGCATTCATCCCACATTTCTTGTTAGCAATATCAAACCTTTCCAGTCTAGTTCTTTGTGCCCTCCGGCTGTTCCCCCGCCTCCCGACCCAGTGCGTGGATGGGGGGGCCTGTTTTTTCTGTTAGGTGGCTGCTTGCTTCGCGCCGTCGGGGCCGTGGGTTCCAATATTTGGTTGACTGGGAGGGTTGTGGCCCCGAGGAGCAGTCGTGGGTTCCCTATTTAAGCTCCTCATTTTGCTTTACTCCCTTGCCAGATTGATGCGCCTTGTACCTTCTCTTCAGCTCTGTATCTTTTTTTCTTGTTCAGCCTGCTTCATGTGTTTTTTGACCACCTGCTTGTTTCCTCGACCACGCCTTTGCCTGATGTTCCTAGTTTTGTTATTCCTGTTGGACTGCCTTTCTGTGTACCGGACCCCGTTTACTGATTCAGTAAACTGTTTTTACATACAGAGCCTGTTGTCAGAGTCCTGCATTTGTGTCCAGCCTGAACTATCTTCCAGACCTGATAGAAAGGACGTCTGATGTCACTTTCCTGCACTGTTCTCTTTGCGATTTTATTTAAATTTTGTTTTCTGTGTTTGTACACTTGATTGTATTCTTGCTATTTTCAATAAAGTTTCTGAAAACTAAAAGATTTAATTTTAATTTTCTATAATTTTGATAAAAACCATGTGAGGCTGGTTTGAAAATGAAAACACAATGTTCTTGTCGCTTACTTTTTAATTGTGACATATGTAGAATGTGCGCACTTGAAGATAAAAATGAAAATTTAAATGGGTTGATTAAATTTTCATTTTCTTTATGTGTTCAAAATTAAAAAGCATTTCTAATTTTCAAATTTGCTTTCATTTGATTTGTGAGCACTACTTAGTCGGGTATTTTTTGAAAATTAAAAGGCTTTTAATTATGTTGTAGAATGTGCACATTTTAGGTGGATTGAATTTAAATGTTATTTCTGTCAAATAATGTGTCCACGTTTTGAAAATTAAAAAGCATTTGCTACTTCTTTTAATTTTCAAATTTACTTTTTCATTTGTATTAAGATAATTAGACTTAAGTCTGTTTGGGCCAGTGCAATATGAGATGCATGTCTGACTGGGATGGTGCAATTTAAAGGTTTCTGAGTTCACATCACACACACACACCCCCCCCCCAAACCCCTGATGTTCTCAATATTTAGTGAGGTGTGTGTGCGTGTGTGGATGTGAGGGTGTGTGTGGGTAAGTTATGTGTGAGTGCAAGCATTGTTTTTGATGATGCAAAAGCAAATTTTGTTGTGATGTTTTACTGTGCAATGACAATAAAGGCGATTCTGATTCTGATCACCAGATGCTTGTATGTACATGTGTCATAAACAAGACCCACCCCCTGTGTTATGTGGGCCGCTGAAGAGGAGGTACTGCTGGCCCACCACCAGAGGGCGCCCTGCCTGAAGTGCGGGCTTCAGGCACGAGAGGGCGTCGGAGCAACCAGGAGTGACAGCTGTCACTCATCAACAGCACCAGCTGTCACTCATCACCACGTCACCATAAAAGCCGGGTAGCAACTCCACCTCGCTGCCGAGATATCATCTACTAACTAGGTAATATTCTCTGCTGTGTCTGAACGTTGACTTACGTGTGATCTGTTTGCAGCCGTTGTCCTGTGGTGCCCTGTCAGCTGGGTTGGCGGTCAGTGAGAGTGCCGACGTCTTCGCCTCTCACTCCAACCAGATAAGTGGTTAACAGGAGCTGCTATCGTGTTCCTATTTCGGAGGTGGAGGTGCTCCCTCCCGGAGGAACTGTTTCTGTGAGTGAGGATTTACTGGGTGTGTATCCACACACCCACCATTAACTGTCTCTGCTTCCTGCCAGCAGTACCAGGTTTGACAGCTGGAGACGGTGGCCACCTGGAGATTCAGGACTTGTCGGCACCGGTGTTCTTCAGATCCATTGGTGGTGGAAGCCGTGTGGGACCCGGCTCCTCTCTGGACGGACGTCTTCCCTCCTCGAGCCTGCCCACATGTCACTTTTCATATAATTGACTATCGTTCTCAAACTGCATTTGTCTGTATTCCGTTGTGCACAGTTTGCAACATTAAATTGTTATATTTTGGCTTATCCATTGTCCGTTCATTTACGCCCCCTGTTGTAGGTCCGTGTCACTACACTTTCCCAACAGGATATCTCGGCCAACGTCATGGATTCCGAGGGGCGTCAACCATCTGTTGAACAACCAATGGAAGAGCAGGGTGCACAGGCGCCAGCAGGAGGCGTGTTAGGTGAGTTGTAGCACATCTTAACCGCCTTCACTGCTCGGATGGACGTAATGACCGAGCAGAGCAATATACTCAATCGCAGGATGGAAGCTCTCACCGCAGAGGTGGAAGCGCGCGCACAGGGCGCGGCTGCAGCTCCTCCTCCTGCTGTCCTGGTGCCGAATATAGACATTCCACTGGTCATTCAACGAACCCCCCACCGTCCCCTGAAGCATACATAAGTCCCCCGGAACTGTACGGAGGTTGTGTAGAGACGTGCGCAGACTTCTTAATGCAGTGTTCGCTCGTCTTTGCACAGCATCCCGTGATGTACGCGTCAGACTCCAGTCGGGTGGCTTATGTAATTAATTTGCTTTGAGGTGAGGCACGCGCCTGGGCTATGGCACTTTGGGAGCAGAATGCACGGCTCCTAATGGTGTATACTGAGTTTGTGAGGGAGTTCAGACTGGTGTTTGATCACCCACATAGAGGCGAGACTGCTTCAACGGTGCTGCTGTCTCTGAGACAGGGGCGTCAGAGTGCAGCCGAGTATGCAGTCGACTTCCGTGCCGCCTTTGTAAACGGACTGTCTCTGGTCCTAAAGGAGCATCTGGTGGCTAAGGACGAGCCGCGGGATTTGGACGGGCTTATTGATCTAGTCATACGATTAGACAATCGGTTAGAACAACGCCGTCGGGAGCGAGACGAAGGACGTGGCTGGGCACGCGCCGTCCCTCTCCCTTCCGGGTCCGAAAAGGTTCCACCCTCCCCACGCTCCACAGCCTCAGCGCTCCGTGTGGCAACAGCTCCCCCTGCTGACGTTGTTAGGGAGACGAGCAGGGCCAAAAGGAGATCAGATGACAGAATGAGGAGGCTGGCCCGCGGGGAGTGTTTTCTCTGCAGCTCAAAAGAGCATATACAGAAAAACTGCCCCAAACGGCCAAAACTACAACGCACGCCCTTAGAGACTGGGCTAAGGGTGGGTCATAACACTCACGTGGGGAAACCCCATAAATCCGTACGCATCCCAGTCACGATCCTGAGTGGGGATCTAACACTTCATGCCCCAGCACTGGTGGACACGGGCTCGGAAGGGAATCTGCTGGATAGCAGATGGGCAAAGGAAGTTGGGCTCCCTCTAGTGGCCCTACCTTCACCATTGAAAGTACGGGCACTAGATGGCACCCTTCTCCCATTAATCACACACCAGACACAGCCTGTCACATTGGTTGGGTCTGGGAATCACAGGGAGGAGATTGTGTTTTATGTAACACCTTCTACCTCCCGAGTGATTTTGGGATTTCCATGGATGGTAAAGCACAATCCCCGGATGGATTGGCCGTCTGGGGATGTGACGCAGTGGAACGAAACCTGCCACCGGGAATGTTTAGGATCCTCGGTTCCACCCGGTGTGACAGCTAATGAGGAGGTCAAAGTTCCCCCCAATCTGACGGCGGTGCCTGAGGAGTACCACGATCTTGCTGACATCTTCAGCAAAGATCTGGCACTCACTCTCCCCCCGCACCGGCCATACGATTGCGCCATTGATTTGATCCCGGGCGTTGAGTACCCATCCAGCAGGCTGTACAACCTCTCAAGTCCAGAACGCAAATCAATGGAGACCTACATCCGGGACTCGTTAGCTGCCGGGTTGATCCAGAACTCCACCTCCCCGATGGGTGCAGGTTTCTTTTTTGTGGGCAAGAAGGACGGCGGACTCCGTCCATGCATCAATTACAGAGGGCTGAACGAAATTATGGTTCACAACCGATACCCGTTAACTCTGTTGGATTCGGTGTTCACGCCCCTGCATGGAGCCCAAATATTCACTAAATTGGATCTTAGGAATGCGTACCACCTGGTTCGGATCCAGAAGGGAGACGAGTGAAAGACGGCATTTAACACCCCCTTAGGTCACTTTGAGTACCTGGTCATGCCGTTCGGCCTCACCAATGCGCCCGCGACGTTCAAAGCTTTGGTTAACGACGTCTTGCGGGACTTCCTGCATCAGTTTGTCTTCGTATATCTAGACAATATACTCATCTTCTCCCCGGATCCTGAGACCCATGTCCAGCATGTACGTCAGGTCCTGCAGCGGTTGTTGGAGAACCGGCTGTTTGTGAAGGGCAAGAAGTGCGAGTTCCACCGCACTTCTTTGTCCTTCCTGGGGTTCATAATCTCCTCCAACTCCGTCGCCCCTGATCCGGCCAAGGTTGCGGCGGTGAGAGATTGGCCCCAACCAACAAGCCGTAGGAAGCTGCAACAGTTCCTCGGCTTTGCAAATTTCTACAGGAGGTTCATTAAGGATTACAGTCAGGTGGTCAGTCCCTTGACAGCCCTGACCTCCTCCAAAGTCCCCTTCACCTGGTTGGATCAGTGCAAAGCCGCGTTTAGGGAGTTGAAACGCCGGTTCTCTACTGCGCCAGTTCTGGTGCAGCCCGATCCTAACCGCCAGTTTATAGTTGAAGTGGATGCCTCTGACTCAGGGATTGGAGCCGTGCTGTCCCAACCGTGGCAGTGGTCCGACAGCGCTTCTGGTGGGCGTCTATGGAAGCCGACGTCCGGGAGTATGTCCAGGCCTGCACCACCTGCGCCAGGGGAAAAGCTGACCACCAACGGGCACAGGGACTCCTTCAACCGCTACCTGTGCCTCACCGCCCCTGGTCCCACATCGGCCTGGACTTCGTCATGGGCCTCCCGCCGTCCCAGGGCATGACCACCATCTTCACAATAGTGGACCGGTTCTCCGAGGCGGCCCACTTCACGGCCCTCCCGAAGCTCCCGACGGCCCAGGAGACAGCAGACCTCCTGGTCCACCATGTCGTATGTCTGCATGGGATTCCATCTAATGTTGTCACCGACCGTGGTCCCCAGTTCTCCTTGCAAGTCTGGAGGAGTTTCTGCAGGGAACTGGGGGCCACCGTAAGCCTCTCGTCCGGGTACCATCCCCAGACGAACGGACAGGCAGAGCGGACCAACCAGGAGTTGGAGCAGGCTCTCCGCTGCATGACCTCCGCACACCCGACGGCCTGGAGCAACCATCTGGCCTGGATCGAGTACGCTCACAATAGCCAAATTTCATCTGCCACCGGCCTCTCCCCATTTGAGGTATGTTTGGGGTACCAGCCCCCATTGTTTCCGCTCGTGGAGGGAGAGGTCGGGGTGCCCTCTGTCCAGGCCCACCTCAGGAGGTGCTGTCGGGTGTGGCGTACTGCCCGCTCTGCCCTGCTGAAAGCCCGGACGAGGGCCAAGGCCCATGCAGACCGCCAGCATTCCCCGGCCCCTGTATACCAGCCCGGGCAGGAGGTTTGGCTATCCTCCAAAGACATCCCACTGCAAGTGGAATCCCGCAAACTCCAGGACAGATTTATTGGACCGTTTCCCATCCTCAAAGTCCTCAGTCCGGCCGCAGTGAAGCTGAAGCTACCAGCTTCACTGCGGATCCATCCTGTCTTTCATGTGTCACAGATCAAGCCCTACCACACTTCACCACTCTGCACCCCCGGACCGGCGCCGCCTCCTGCCCGGATCATCGACGCAGAGCCGGCATGGACAGTACGCCGGCTCCTGGACGTCCGTCGGAATGGCCAGGGGTTCCAGTACTTGGTGGACTGGGAGGGGTATGGACCTGAGGAACGCTCCTGGGTGAAGAGGAGCTTCATCCTGGACCCTTACACCAGAAGTCTTTCAGAAAGCGCTGTAACTAGGTTTAAGGATATGATTCCTTCTTTATGTTCTCTAATGTCATATACCAACACAGAGCAGAGTAGCTACCTAAACTCTGTAAGGGAGCTAGAGTATCTCGTCAATAGTTTTACATCCTCATTGAAGACAACTTTGGATGCTGTAGCTCCTCTGAAAAAGAGAGCTTTAAATCAGAAGTGTCTGACTCCGTGGTATAACTCACAAACTCGTAGCTTAAAGCAGATAACCCGTAAGTTGGAGAGGAAATGGCGTCTCACTAATTTAGAAGATCTTCACTTAGCCTGGAAAAAGAGTCTGTTGCTCTATAAAAAAAGCCCTCCGTAAAGCTAGGACATCTTTCTACTCATCACTAATTGAAGAAAATAAGAATAACCCCAGGTTTCTTTTCAGCACTGTAGCCAGGCTGACAAAGAGTCAGAGCTCTATTGAGCTGAGTATTCCATTAACTTTAACTAGTAATGACTTCATGACTTTCTTTGCTAACAAAATTTTAACTATTAGAGAAAAAATTACTCATAACCATCCCAAAGACGTATCGTTATCTTTGGCTGCTTTCAGTGATGCCGGTATTTGGTTAGACTCTTTCTCTCCGATTGTTCTGTCTGAGTTATTTTCATTAGTTACTTCATCCAAACCATCAACATGTTTATTAGACCCCATTCCTACCAGGCTGCTCAAGGAAGCCCTACCATTATTTAATGCTTCGATCTTAAATATGATCAATCTATCTTTGTTAGTTGGCTATGTACCACAGGCTTTTAAGGTGGCAGTAATTAAACCATTACTTAAAAAGCCACCACTTGACCCAGCTATCTTAGCTAATTATAGGCCAATCTCCAACCTTCCTTTTCTCTCAAAAATTCTTGAAAGGGTAGTTGTAAAACAGCTAACTGATCATCTGCAGAGGAATGGTCTATTTGAAGAGTTTCAGTCAGGTTTTAGAATTCATCATAGTACAGAAACAGCATTAGTGAAGGTTACAAATGATCTTCTTATGGCTTCGGACAGTGGACTTATCTCTGTGCTTGTTCTGTTGGACCTCAGTGCTGCTTTTGATACTGTTGACCATAAAATTTTATTACAGAGATTAGAGCATGTCATAGGTATTAAAGGCACTGCGCTGCGGTGGTTTGAATCATATTTGTCTAATAGATTACAGTTTGTTCATGTAAATGGGGAATCTTCTTCACAGACTAAAGTTAATTATGGAGTTCCACAAGGTTCTGTGCTAGGACCAATTTTATTCACTTTATACATGCTTCCCTTGGGCAGTATTATTAGACGGTATTGCTTAAATTTTCATTGTTACGCAGATGATACCCAGCTTTATCTATCCATGAAGCCAGAGGATACACACCAATTAGCTAAACTGCAGGATTGTCTTACAGACATAAAGACATGGATGACCTCTAATTTCCTGCTTTTAAACTCAGATAAAACTGAAGTTATTGTACTTGGCCCCACAAATCTTAGAAGCATGGTGTCTAACCAGATCGTTACTCTGGATGGCATTTCCCTGATCTCTAGTAATACTGTGAGAAATCTTGGAGTTATTTTTGATCAGGATATGTCATTCAAAGCGCATATTAAACAAATATGTAGGACTGCCTTTTTGCATTTACGCAATATCTCTAAAATCAGAAAGGTCTTGTCTCAGAGTGATGCTGAAAAACTAATTCATGCATTTATTTCCTCTAGGCTGGACTATTGTAATTCATTATTATCAGGTTGTCCTAAAAGTTCCCTAAAAAGCCTTCAGTTGGTTCAGAATGCTGCAGCTAGAGTACTGACGGGGACTAGCAGGAGAGAGCATATCTCACCCGTGTTGGCCTCTCTTCATTGGCTTCCTGTTAATTCTAGAATAGAATTTAAAATTCTTCTTCTTACTTATAAGGTTTTGAATAATCAGGTCCCATCCTATCTTAGGGACCTCGTAGTACCATATTACCCCATTAGAGCGCTTCGCTCTCAGACTGCGGGCTTACTTGTAGTTCCTAGGCTTTGTAAGAGTAGAATGGGAGGCAGAGCCTTCAGCTTTCAGGCTCCTCTCCTGTGGAACCAGCTCCCAATTCAGATCAGGGAGACAGATACCCTCTCTACTTTTAAGATTAGGCTTAAAACTTTCCTTTTCGCTAAGGCTTATAGTTAGGGCTGGATCGGGTGACCCTGGACCATCCCTTGGTTATGTTGCTTTAGACGTAGACTGTGGGGGGGTTCCCATGATGCACTGTTTCTTTCTTTTTTGCTCCGTATGCATCACTCTGCATTTAATCATTAGTGATCGATCTCTGCCCCCCTTCTCGGCATGTCTTTTTCCTGGTTCTTTTCCTCAGCCCCAACCAGTCTCAGCAGAAGACTGCCCCTCCCTGAGCCTGGTTCTGCTGGAGGTTTCTTCCTGTTAAAAGGGAGTTTTTCCTTCCCACTGTGGCCAAGTGCTTGCTCATAGGGGGTCGTTTTGACCGTTGGGGTTTTTCATGGTTTTTGTATGGCCTTGCCTTGCAATATGGAGCGCCTTGGGGCAACTGTTTGTTGTGTTTTGGCGCTATATAAGAAAAAAGTTGATTGATTGATTGATTGACCCGGCCCTCCTGGCCGACTTCTACACCCAACACCCCGACAAGCCTGGTCGGGCGCCAGGAGGCGCCCGTTGAGGGGGGGGTCCTGTTATGTGGGCCGCTGAAGAGGAGGTACTGCTGGCCCACCACCAGAGGGGTCCTGCCTGAAGTGCGGGCTTCAGGCACGAGAGGGCGTCGGAGCAACTGGGAGTGACAGCTGTCACTCATCAACAGCACCAGCTGTCACTCATCATAACCACGTCGACATAAAAGCCGGGCAGCAACTCCACCTTGCTGCCGAGATATCATCTACTAACTAGGTAATATTCTCTGCTGTGTCTGAACGTTGACTTACGTGTGATCTGTTTGCAGCCGTTGTCCTGTGGTGCCCTGTCAGCTGGGTTGGCGGTCAATGGGAGTGCTGACGTCTTCGCCTCTCACTCCAACCAGATAAGTGGTTAACAGGAGCTGCTATCGTGTTCCTATTTCGGAGGTGGAGGTGCTCCCTCCCGGAGGAACTGTTTCTGTGAGTGAGGATTTACTGGGTGTGTATCCACACACCCACCATTAACTGACTCTGCTTCCTACCAGCAGTACCAGGTCTGACAGCTGGAGACGGTGGCCACCTGGAGATTCAGGACTTGTCGGCTCCGGTGTTCTTCAGATCCGTTGGTGGTGGAAGCCGTGTGGGACCCGGCTCTTCTCTGGACGGACGTCTTCTATCCTCGAGCCTGCCCACACGTCACTTTTCGTATAAATGACTATCGTTCTCAAACCGCATTTGTCTGTATTCCGTTGTGCACAGTTTGCAACATTAAATTGTTATATTTTGGCTTATCCATTGTCCGTTCATTTACACCCCCTGTTGTGGGTCTGTGTCACTACACTTTTCCAACACCCTGCCCCCAACATCCCCATCACAGTCCTGGGGGGGTGATTCTGAGCCAGGAAAAACCCTGCAGTTGGTGCTTGGTAGATAGTGGGGAACATATACATTTTTGCAGTAATCATATATAAATCAGAGTCATTATGAACCTTTGACAGTAACTTAATTTGTCGTGAATGAGTCATCAATGTCAAAACATCTTTCAGTCCTTTGTACACACAATGTTGACAATTACTCAGAAATGTGCAAAAATGAGAAAAGTCTCTGCAATTAGCAGGGCACAGGATTCATGAAGCCAGGGAGCGAGTCTGGAAGTAACTCAGTTAAAACAACATTTTATCAGGTTCAGTTCTGAAACTTTTGGCTGTGATAGACAGGTGAGGATGAATGAGCCTCATATGTTGGGCCATGTTGTCATCTTTTAACATGGGAGTTGAAAAAGCAGATAGGTCTGTTATGTGAATTCTTTTGGCTCATTAGAAGGTCTTGACAGCAACTGGAGGCCACTATTGCTTGTTATGCCATTTATGGAGCCTTGAAAAGTCACATACAAACTTAATCATCTCCAAGACAACAAATCACAGATGTCGAAGAATTGCAAAGACACGAGATCTATGGAATTCATTAGAACATAGATTTAATGGGGGTATGGGGGGGTAGGTTGTCTTTCCAACATTAATTTCAGTAAATTGCTATGGGTAAGACGTCTCAGCATTATCCCAGTTCATTCACCTGAATAAAATTGTATTTTTAATGAATATTTGAAGAATTTTCAAAAACTGAACTTGTACCAAATCTTAATGTTTAATCCAAGGTGTCAGCTGAACCGTGATTTCTTTGTACTGTGACATCCCAAATCAGTATTGTGATGTGTATCGCGTATCGGACATCCGATGTATTGTGTCAAATTTGAGAAAACACAAAAGTAGAGCTGTAGTTCTACTACAGAGGAAGCAGAGCTGGAACATTGGTTGCCCCAAACAGGCATGATGCTCCAGCTATCTGTAGCTTTTTTTTTTTATTTCCATTTGATCGCACTGGAGTGATCTCAGAAGAACCTGGTGGAGGATGGTCTAACTGTTGCTCTGGAGATGTCTTAAGGTCCACTTAGTAGACATGTGATCTGGCCTCAGGAGGAAACAAAAGCATGGCATTTATTTTAAGTCACGGAAAGATGATGTTTGTGAAGCCGACCTCCTTCATGGCTTTTCAAATTTAACATTAATTGCTTCTTTTGGAGCGTCAACAAGCCACCTAATCTCTGGATACATGGGACATCATGCCTTTGATGCACTTTAGACTATTGCAATAGCTTTGATCAGCTAAGATCAAAACAACAGGTCGGGCTTTAAACAAACTTTTCAATCTCCTCAGATGCATGAAAGATATTTCAGTGATATATTTTGTCGGTGTACTATCATTATGCTGAATATCAAAGCAATGAAAATATTTCTGCTATGACAGCCAAATATATCAATCAGCGTGGAGTATTTTATGTGGCTTGCTGGATTTCTTGCCTTTTTTTAAAAAAATCCCCAGTTTGGTCTATCAGTAAAGACAGCAACATGATGGAAAAGGAGGTGTCTGAAAGGTAAATACTGGCCTAACACTTTGAGAATTCAGGTTAAAGATGCAATCTGACTGTTCTGAAAGGTGGTGATCTTTAAGCATGGTTTACACATAGACGGTTTTGTCGGCAGGTAGTACGTAGACCGAAGTTCACAGTAGTTCCGGCTGTTTTCGCGGTGGAAAGGGGCGGAGCATTTCGCCGGCGTTTTGACCACCGTAATAGCCGCAAATACGCGGATAAAACGCCGCTAAATCTGCCGAATAAAGCGGCGTTTTGACGCCGTAGCATCCGGCACACGTCAGGCAATGGGCGTTAATACCCAGTTCTATCCTTTACAATCGCAGGTTAAGACACGCGTGAGAACGGCGGTGTTCTGCTGCCACCAATAATGCCCTGTGTACCGCTGGATTTATCCAGGCAAATACTGCTTTACTCCAGGAACTTTTGCATATAGGCACCGCCCCCAGAGTATAATAGGCTGAAGCAGCAGGAATACATGCCTCTGTCACTGCAGAGGGAGGGAGATCATCCTCAGCCTTTTCTTCTCCTTCCTTTTTCCCCTCCTCAACGTGTTGCTCCGTCTCCACAGGGCTACCCTCTGCTTCTGAACCAGACCTCTTGGTAAGTCCTTGCCGCTGCCAATTTTCTTTTAGGAGGCATAATGGAGCTTCTCTGCAAAAATATCTGGAGCTGGCCGTGAGTGAGAAGTCTGCATGCAGCACGCTAGCGTTTTTATATTGACCGCCGCCTATCGGCCATTTGGAACGCCGTTAACCGGGAGGTGGCATTTAGAACGCCGTACTGTCTGCTAGCGCCGCCGTTTTGTCTGCCTCTGTTGCCGGTTAAAACGCCCTTGAGGACGCCGATATGGGCTCTATCGCCGTTTTACACGCCGCTGATTAGGGATACAACGTCGGCCGCCAATTACGGTGGTGTAAAGTACGGAACTACAGGAAGGGGCAGGATGAAACGGCGATTAAAAAGTATCCAACGCCGTTGTTCGCGTTCGTCTCTGTCGTCACGTGAATTCTCCGGGAGTGCTCCCGGAATTATTCGACATGTTGAATAATTTTTTCGACGATTCCCCGTAAAGCCGGAACTAAGCCATGCCCCCTAGTGCCGGCGTTAACAACAGCGTGTGATCCTTAAGACGGCCAAAAACTCTTCCAGGACGCTTCCGGGAGCTCTTACGTCTATGTGTAAACGGGGCTTAAGAGGACATTTTGGTAATGATGCTTGTTTATGCAAACATAAAGAGACACGTCAGGATGGGACATGGTGAGAAAGTTCCATTTACATTTAAAGCCACAAAACGATGTGTGCCTGAATAAAAAGAAAGAATCACAGCCTAGTACTGTGGAGCAGGTAGCTGAGTGGATAAGTAGCTGCTCTGTCGATATGTACTGTATATCCGGAAAGTATTCCACATTTTATCATACAGCCTTATTCCAAAATGAATGAAATTCTTTTTTTTCTCCAAATTCTACACACAATACCCTATTATGACAATGTGAAAAAAATTTTTTTTTAGATTTTTGCATATTTATTCAAAATAAAAACTAAGAAATCACATGTACATAAGTATTCACAGTCTTTGCCGTGAAGCTTAAAATTGAGCTCAGGTATATGAGGTCTGTCCAAAAAGTATCGGACCTTTTTATTTTTTGCAAAAACCATATGGATTTGAATCACGTGTGATTGCATCAGCCAAGCTAGAACCTTCGTGTGCGTGCGTGAGTTTTTTCACGCCTGTCGGTTGCATCATTCGCCTGTGAGCAGGCTTTGTGTGAGCACTGGTCCACCCCTCTTGTTGGATTTTTATTGCGAATAAATGTCTGAACGATTTGGAGCTTTGCTGCATCAAATTTTTCCAAAAACTGTGAGAGACCTCCAGCTGGACGCCATTCGGAAAATTTAGATGGCTTTCAGCGACAATTTTATGGGGATTACACAGATTAAGGAGTGCTCCAGCCGGTTTAAAGACCGCCCACAGCGGCTGAGACCGTGCCGCGCTCCAAGCGCCGATCGACAGGCTCAAACCCCGCTGAAACAACCAGATCATTTCCAACGTGAAGGCTTTGTTTATCCGGGACGTCGTCTGACTTTCACAAAAAAGGCAGAAGGCGTGGACATCAGCACTTTTTCGGCACATTCTACTGTTACAGGAGTTTTTTTCATGGAAAGAGAAGCGGAGGATTGCACCACCATGCCGCTCATGGCGCGGGACAAAACCACCTCCGTGTTGGTCTCACAGGACGGCTTTCAGGTGGCTTTCAGACGGCTTCCGGTTGCTTTTCAGTCGTGTGAGTATCCGAGAAATTGTGCATGAGCTGGACATGCCAGAACATGTCCTGTGAGGCTTCATCATGGCGTTGCTTTGTGCCATGCGGCTCCACGCCTTCTGCCTTTTTTGTGAAAGTCAGACGATGTCCCAGATCAACAAAGCCTTCACGTTGGAAATGATCTGGTTGTTTCAGCGGGGTGTCAGCCTGTCGATCGGCACTCGAAGCGCGCCACGCTCTCAGACGCTGTGGGCGGTCTTTAAACCGACTGGAGCACTCCTTAATCTGTGTAATCCCCATAAACTCGCTGCTGAAAGCCATCTAAATTTTCCGAATGGTGTCCAGCTGGAGGTCTCTCACGGTTTCTGGAAAGATTTGATGCAGCAAAGCTCCAAATCGTTCAGACATTTATTTGCAATAAAAATCCGACGAGACGGGTGGACCACTGCTCACACAAAGCCAGCTCACAGGCGAATGACGCAACCGACAGACGTGAAAAAACTCACGCATGCACACAAAGGTTGAAGCTTGGCTGATGCAATCACACGTGATTCAAATCCATATGGTTTTTGCAAAAAATAAAAAGGTCCGATACTTTCTTCAGGGAAGTGACCGAGAACCTGATGGTCACTCTGTCAGAGCTCCAGCATTCCTCTGTGGAGAGAGGAGAACCTTCCAGAAGGACAACCATCTATGCAGCAATCCACCAATCAGGCCTGATTGGTAGAGTGGCCGGATGGAAGCCACTCCTTAATAAAAGGCACACGGCAGCCTGTCTGGAGTTTGCCAAAAGGCACCTGAAGGACTCTCAGACCATGAGAAACAAAATTCTCTGGTCTGATCAGACAAAGATTGAAATCTTTGGCGTGAATGTCAGATGTCATGTTTGGAGAAAACCAGGCACCATCCGTACAGTGAAGCATGGTGGTGGCAGCATCATGCTGTGGGGATGTTTTTCAGTGGCAGGAACTGGGAGACTAGTCAGGATTGAGGGAAAGACAGCAACATACAGAGACATCCTGGATGAAAAACTACTCCAGAGCGCTCTTGACCTCAGACTGGGGTGACGGTTCGTCTTTCAGCAGGACAATGACCCTAAGCACACAGCCAAGATATCAAAGGTGTGGCTCCATTACGTATTTGAGTGGTCCAGCCAGAGCCCAGACCTGAATCTGATTGAACATCTCAGGAGAGATCTGAAAATGAGGAATGGGCAAAACTGCCCAAAGATAGGTGCACCAAGCTTGTGGCATCATATTCATTTAGACTTGAGGCTGTAATTGCTGCCAAAGGTGCATCAACAAAGTATTGAGCAAAGTGTGAATACTTACGTAAATGTGATTTCTTAGATTTTTTTTATTATTATTTTTAAGAATTTTGCCAAACCTTCAAAAACATTTTTCATGTTTTTCATTAAGGGGTGTCTTGAGGGGAAAAATGAATTTACTCATTTTGGAATAAGACTATAACATAACAAAATGTGTAAAAAGTGAAGCACTGTGAATACTTTCTGGATGCATCGTCGAATGGTCCCCCTAAAAATCAGTCCCCCCCTGCCTTCACCACGCATGCATCATTTTGGAGCTTCAGCAGCAATTCACCGATTATCACCTCATTTATGCTTAAAACTGACTTTAGAATGATTTAAGAGGTGTTACTTTGTCATCTGATGGTTAATAATCACATTATTCCTTTTGATTGCTTTGGATGTAGAGACTCAGACTCACAGAGTCAGAGTCACACATGCTGCTGTGGCGCTGTGTTTGCTTCCCCATCTTTTATTATGAAATAATGCTGAATTTATGTAGAAATGATTGCTGTACAAAAGCTTCAGATAACTGTCACTGAGATAGATGATGACTGGAGTGCAGTTTGAAGCAGAAACGAGGTGATAATCAGTGATGCTCTGAAATGACATATGCGCAGTGAAGGCAGGGGGGATAGATTTTTAGGGGGAACCTTTCGGTCGACGACACCAGGTTTGAATCCTGCTTCAAACCCGGGCAGCTCATGTTACCCATCTGTGTCATTGGACAAGACATTTAATTTTAACCTGTCTCAGTCCACCCAGCTGTAAATAGTAAAAGCCTCAGCTGGGAAAGTATCCTGCATCCGATTGGTGTCCTGTCCTGAGAGAGTCATAGATGCTATGAAATCTGGAAACAAGCACCGGAATCAACAGGCATCAGGCCCAATACGGAACCTACTTGTAGCACTGTGTTCTACTGAGAAATTCTAGAAGCCTATTGGACTTCATCAGTCAGCAATCGACTGCCAGACAAGCAAACCAACATTAAAACCATTTAAGGTATTTGTCTGGCAGAGTGAAGTGGCCGGGAGCCGCTTTAGATTAGTTATGTCAAACATAGAGGAAAACAAGATAAATGCTGCACACTTGTTAGAAAAATGGATGCCATTTCATGTTTTAAAGACACTAAACAACACTGATCACAGCTTTTAGGGATAATTGAGCAACAGCATTAATTATTTCATGACTGCATTATTGCACTGGGATACACTGGCATCCTCTCCAGGGTGTACCCGCCTCTCGCCCAATGAGTGCTGGGATAAGCCTGACCTTTAATTGGAACAAGCGGGTATAGAAATAAATACATTTTCCCATTCAATTGAATGGGAAAATGTGCTTAAACTTTTCACTGGTACTGTGTACACATACTAGGATGTTTGGAAATGCTGTGTTAAATTCCTTGATCTGGTTTTTTAAAAAAGCACTTGAGAAAATTAAGAAGAAAATGTTAAATTTCATTTCATTGGGGGGTAAGCTAATAATTGTTTTCTCATTTGTACATGGTATAAATGAGGTCAGCCCTTTTTTGAGTAAACACTGCCATCAACATCAGATTTCCATCAACATCAGATTTTTCATGTGGCCTGTTTTGCCATCATCATCATCATCATTGAAGAATGTTATGCAAAGTCTGGCTGGGCGCATTCTGTGATGCGAAACTCAACATGCGTAACAAATATTGTCATTTCTGACAGTTTTTCAAGGTCAAAGGCCCATTCACACTATGATATGAAGTGGCTGTTGTAGCAGATTCTCAAACATCTCTGTGAAACACCAGCGAAGGCTCACTCCGGGGTCCAAATTTACTGCCTCCAATGCAGGTCGACACAAGCAGAGGGCGCCATCATACTGGCGGAGCTTGAAGTTTGATGATGGTCCATTGACTTACTAAAGATGTAATTCACTTCCGCCATCAAAGGGTAGGCACACTGGTAGCGCACTCCAAGGAGTAATAGCATAACGTCATATGACGTTGCCTATATAAACTGCGACGCAACTCTGCAATTGGATCACTCGCTACTGGTGCATCGTCAGGACATGTTCTACATATTCCTTCATGCCCAAGGGATCCAAAGGAGGTGGTGCATCCAGTCAAACGTCTGATGTTGGCCAGTGGTGGCCGGTAGAGGGCAACGGAACACTAAGCGCGTACTAGCAGAGGTGACTCAGCGGAGCTAAAGTCTTGCTGGCATTTTAGATGGAACAATGAAGATTTTGAGCATGTTAAACATTTTCCTGGGACCACAACAAACACCAGAGTTGTCTGACTGATGTCCACGTAGGTCCTGAGGAGTCTGGCTGACCTCAGCACTGGACAAGCAACGTTTCACTCTCTGTTGCCAAACTCCAGGCATATCTTCAGAGTGCGAACAGACAAAAAGTCATTTTCAGTTTTACGAGCACAGCTTTTTTCATCTTAATTTTTCAAAGCACCGTGCATGCACATTCTGTCACAAAGGTGTCTTTCATTTGACATATACTGTGCAAAAAGGAAACAAATGAATGTTTTATTATCTCTGCAATCTGTACATTAATAAAGAGTTTACAGAGAAGCATTTTAATTATTATACAGAAATTTAATTACAGATTTCAAATGATCATCTTGTACAAATTATAATTAATATAATTGTAATTATTTTGATGAAATATTAGCTAAAAAATTGTCATGCGGCCTTCCTCCCAGATTAATTTGGCTCTTCATAGGAATAAACCAATATGTGTGGGTGAATTCATTACATCCTTGGCAGAGGGAATTCTTGCTTTTGTTGTGTGATTGTTGGCAGTTCGTTAACTAAACACATTGTATATTCATCCTGATGTATATAATATTCACTGTGGAAGAATTTTCTCTCCAAGGGCTAATACTGCAATTCACAAATCTATTCAGCAGATTTATTTATAATTGTAGTCACGGGGAGATGATAGTCTAGTGCTTAAGGTGTTGGGCTTGATTCCAGAAGATCATGGGTTCAAATCCCCGCCTGACCGGAAAATCACTAAGGGCCTTGGGCAAGGCCTTTAATCCCCTATTGCTCCCGGTGTGTAGTGAGCACCTTGTATGGCAGCACCCTGACATTGGGGTGAATGTGAGGCATTATTGTAAAGCGCTTTGAGTGTCTGATACAGATGGAAAAGCGCTATATAAATGCAGTCCATTTATTTGTCATTCATCATCCAATCTTCTCTGATATATGAAAATTCAGTAAGGTATATCTTATATATTATATTCAAATTCAAAGGATTCAAAGGATTCAAAATAATTTTATTGTCATATGCTCAAAGGAACATGTTCCCTGCACAATAAAATGTGTTTACTGCATTTAACCCATCCTAATTGCCAGTTAGGAGCAGAAGTCACCTTTAGGCGCCCGGAGACCAGCTCCAGATGTATATCCTGCCTTAGGTCAACAGCAGGGCTGAGCAAACCATGACCGGCCTCATGACGACAGACGAACACACAACACACATAAGCCGGCCCGGTACATGAACACATATAAAAAGCACACACAAGGTAAACTTGGGAAAGAAAAACCTTCATTGCTTCATGCAGCAGCAATGCAGGAAAAAACTCATCAGCACAATGAACAATGATCACACACAACAACAGGACGAGAGACGACGTCGACGAAATTCTAAGATGGAACTATGCCAGTATACAAAGGTATATCTAAATATGTAAAAAGGAAGAGTAAAATAGGAGAGTAGAAAAGAGTAGAGTAGAGCCACTTAGGTGCCTGGTCTTGAGAACCAGGGATGGTTCGAGTATTTAATCTCTATGTACTTCATGTAGGGCTGAAACGATTAATCGAGTAATTCGAATAATTCAATTAATTCGATTACAAAAAATGCTCGAGGCAAATTTTTTGCCTCGAAGCTTCGTTTAAAGCTGTAGTACATATGCCAGGCCTGTAGGTAACACTGTAACACTCCCACAAAAAAAAAAAACGAGAAGAAGAACGTAGAGGATGCCCATAACTAATGTAAGCGCTAATCAATGTAGCAGGCGATGCTACAAGTTTACAAAGCCACATGCTGAGTAAAATAAAGCCTTTTAAGAGAAAGGGTCTGTGCTGATCGTCTGAAACGGACTTATTATGCATTTAAAGTGAAGCAGTGTGTTTGTATATTTTTAAAACGTGGTTTTCTCCATTGGCTGCTCTCCACCTCCACAGATGAAGCAAAAATAAGCGCACTTTAAATTAATCATGTTTAACTATTTTAAAAAATGCTTTTTTCAGATATGATTAGAGTTTTTATCAACAATCAATCAATCAATCAATTTTTTTATATAGCGCCAAATCACAACAAACAGTTGCCCCAAGGCGCTTTATATTGTAAGGCAAGGCCATACAATAATTATGTAAAACCCCAACGGTCGAAACGACCCCCTGTGAGCAAGCACTTGGCTACAGTGGGAAGGAAAAACTCCCTTTTAACAGGAAGAAACCTCCAGCAGAACCAGGCTCAGGGAGGGGCAGTCTTCTGCTGGGACTGGTTGGGGCTGAGGGAGAGAACCAGGAAAAAGACATGCTGTGGAGGGGAGCAGAGATCGATCACTAATGATTAAATGCAGAGTGGTGCATACAGAGCAAAAAGAGAAAGAAACAGTGCATCATGGGAACCCCCCAGCAGTCTACGTCTATAGCAGCATAACTAAGGGATGGTTCAGGGTCACCTGATCCAGCCCTAACTATAAGCTTTAGCAAAAAGGAAAGTTTTAAGCCTAATCTTAAAAGTAGAGAGGGTGTCTGTCTCCCTGATCTGAATTGGGAGCTGGTTCCACAGGAGAGGAGCCTGAAAGCTGAAGGCTCTGCCTCCCATTCTACTCTTACAAACCCTAGGAACTACAAGTAAGCCTGCAGTCTGAGAGCGAAGCGCTCTATTGGGGTGATATGGTACTACGAGGTCCCTAAGATAAGATGGGACCTGATTATTCAAAACCTTATAAGTAAGAAGAAGAATTTTAAATTCTATTCTAGAATTAACAGGAAGCCAATGAAGAGAGGCCAATATGGGTGAGATATGCTCTCTCCTTCTAGTCCCCGTCAGTACTCTAGCTGCAGCATTTTGAATTAACTGAAGGCTTTTTAGGGAACTTTTAGGACAACCTGATAATAATGAATTACAATAGTCCAGCCTAGAGGAAATAAATGCATGAATTAGTTTTTCAGCATCACTCTGAGACAAGACCTTTCTGATTTTAGAGATATTGCGTAAATGCAAAAAAGCAGTCCTACATATTTGTTTAATATGCACTTTGAATGACATATCCTGATCAAAAATGACTCCAAGATTTCTCCAATGCCATCCAGAGTAAGGATCTGGTTAGACACCATGTTTCTAAGATTTGTGGGGCCAAGCACAATAACTTCAGTTTTATCTGAGTTTAAAAGCAGGAAATTAGAGGTCATCCATGTCTTTATGTCTGTAAGACAATCCTGCAGTTTAGCTAATTGGTGTGTGTCCTCTGGCTTCATGGATAGATAAAGCTGGGTATCATCTGCGTAACAATGAAAATTTAAGCAATACCGTCTAATAATACTGCCTAAGGGAAGCATGTATAAAGTGAATAAAATTGGTCCTAGCACAGAACCTTGTGGAACTCCATAATTAACTTTAGTCTGTGAAGAAGATTCCCCATTTACATGAACAAATTGTAATCTATTAGACAAATATGATTCAAACCACCGCAGCGCAGTGCCTTTAATACCTATGGCATGCTCTAATCTGTGTAATAAAATTTTATGGTCAACAGTATCAAAAGCAGCACTGAGGTCTAACAGAACAAGCACAGAGATGAGTCCACTGTCCGAGGCCATAAGAAGATCATTTGTAACCTTCACTAATGCTGTTTCTGTACTATGATGAATTCTAAAACCTGACTGAAACTCTTCAAATAGACCATTCCTCTGCAGATGATCAGTTAGCTGTTTTACAACTACCTTTTCAAGAATTTCTGAGAGAAAAGGAAGGTTGGAGATTGGCCTATAATTAGCTAAGATAGCTGGGTCAAGTGATGGCTTTTTAAGTAATGGTTTAATTACTGCCACCTTAAAAGCTTGTGGTACATAGCCAACTAACAAAGATAGATTGATCATATTTAAGATCGAAGCATTAAATAATGGTAGGGCTTCCTTGAGCAGCCTGGTAGGAATGGGGTCTAATAAACATGTTGATGGTTTGGATGAAGTAACTAATGAGAATAACTCAACAATCGGAGAACAATCGGAGAGAAAGAGTCTAACCAAATACCGGCATCACTGAAAGCAGCCAAAGATAACGATACGTCTTTGGGATGGTTATGAGTAATTTTTTCTCTAATAGTTAAAATTTTGTTAGCAAAGAAAGTCATGAAGTCATTACTAGTTAAAGTTAATGGAATACTCAGCTCAATAGAGCTCTGACTCTTTGTCAGCCTGGCTACAGTGCTGAAAAGAAACCTGGGGTTGTTCTTATTTTCTTCAATTAGTGATGAGTAGAAAGATGTCCTAGCTTTACGGAGGGCTTTTTTATAGAGCAACAGACTCTTTTTCCAGGCTAAATGAAGATCTTCTAAATTAGTGAGACGCCATTTCCTCTCCAACTTACGGGTTATCTGCTTTAAGCTACGAGTTTGTGAGTTATACCACAGAGTCAGACACTTCTGATTTAAAGCTCTCTTTTTCAGAGGAGCTACAGCATCCAAAGTTGTCTTCAATGAGGATGTAAAACTATTGACGAGATACTCTATCTCCCTTACAGAGTTTAGGTAGCTACTCTGCACTGTGTTGGTATATGGCATTAGAGAACATAAAGAAGGAATCATATCCTTAAACCTAGTTACAGCGCTTTCTGAAAGACTTCTAGTGTAATGAAACTTATTCCCCACTGCTGGGTAGTCCATCAGAGTAATGTAAATGTTATTAAGAAATGATCAGACAGAAGGGAGTTTTCAGGGAATACTGTTAAGTCTTCTATTTCCATACCATAAGTCAGAACAAGATCTAAGATATGATTAAAGTGGTGGGTGGACTCATTTACTTTTTGAGCAAAGCCAATAGAGTCTAATAATAGATTAAATGCAGTGTTGAGGCTGTCATTCTCAGCATCTGTGTGGATGTTAAAATCGCCCACTATAATTATCTTATCTGAGCTAAGCACTAAGTCAGACAAAAGGTCTGAAAATTCACAGAGAAACTCACAGTAACGACCAGGTGGACGATAGATAATAACAAATAAAACTGGTTTTTGGGACTTCCAATTTGGATGGACAAGACTAAGAGACAAGCTTTCAAATGAATTAAAGCTCTGTCTGGGTTTTGGATTAATTAATAAGCTGGAATGGAAGATTGCTGCTAATCCTCCACCCCGGCCCGTGCTACGAGCATTCTGACAGTTAGTGTGACTCGGGGGTGTTGACTCATTTAAACTAACATATTCATCCTGCTGTAACCAGGTTTCTGTTAGGCAGAATAAATCAATATGTTGATCAATTATTATATCATTTACCAACAGGGACTTAGAAGAGAGAGACCTAATGTTTAATAGACCACATTTAACTGTTTTAGTCTGTGGTGCAGTTGAAGGTGCTATATTATTTTTTCTTTTTGAATTTTTATGCTTAAATAGATTTTTGCTGGTTATTGGTAGTCTGGGAGCAGGCACCGTCTCTACGGGGATGGGGTAATGAGGGGATGGCAGGAGGAGAGAAGCTGCAGAGCGGTGTGTAAGACTACAACTCTGCTTCCTGGTCCCAACCCTGGATAGTCACGGTTTGGAGGATTTAAGAAAATTGGCCAGATTTCTAGAAATGAGAGCTGCTCCATCCAAAGTGGGATGGATGCCGTCTCTCCTAACAAGACCAGGTTTCCCCAGAAGCTTTGCCAATTATCTATGAAGCCCACCTCATTTTTTGGACACCACTCAGACAGCCAGCAATTCAAGGAGAACATGCGGCTAAACATGTCACTCCCGGTCCGATTGGGGAGGGGTCCAGAGAAAACTACAGAGTCCGACATTGTTTAACTCTACAGGCTGTAGAGTTAAATATCAGTGCAGCTGTTGTGGAAATGTTGCAGTCCACAGCCGTTTTTTTCAAAAGCCTTTGTTATTCACCAAGTATCCACAGAAAACAAGGAATCTGACTTTGGTTTGAGCTGCTCTGTACGGCATGTAGAAATATACACTAAACACTGAATAAATCACAGCAATAAAAGTGCAAATGAAATGTGCAATAAGAAAAAAAAAAAGAATGTCCTGTCTGCAGACTGAAGATTTCACAGATCGCCTGGGCTTATGGTTTGGCAAAGCTCCAAAACTTAATAATGTGAAAAAATAAATAATTACCTGGGAAAACAGAGAGGGAACATCCTGAACTTAAAATCTGCATGATGGCACAGCGACATTGTGCCATTGCGTAGGGAGAGCCCTGCCACTACTGATATTGTTTAAAAATACAAAAGTACTTTTTTATCCGATTACTCGATTAATCGATAGAATACTCGATTTCAAAAATATTTGATAGCTACAGCCCTAACTTCATGCCTCAACTGAGTCCCTTCGGCTGCTCCCTTGTTTGCACTCGGGGTCGCCACAGCAAATCCAAGTGGATCTGCATGTTGAACTGGCACAGGTTTTACGCCGGATGCCCTTTCTGACGCAACTCCACATTACATGGAGAAATGTAGCAGGGGTGGGAGTTGAACCGGGAACCTTCCGCACTGAAACCAAGCGCACTAACCACTTGGCCACCACCCCTACATAACTTCATGCCTCAACTACTCTGATAAAAATCAAAATAATAAAATAACATAGACTTGGACTGCAAATCTGTTTCCAACTGTAAAGAGAGTCAGGAGGGGGAAAAAAAGCCTGTGACTCAGTGTTGCATGAAAAGACAGACAAGATATCTGATGTACCTGAAACACCTTTTGAGTAAAATACTAAGAAAGGATAAGACACAAAAAAAACCCAAGCCTAAAAACAAGATAAAAGGTTTGTATTATGCTTTTAGAGATTACATAAAGAATGGCATCTTTGCACATTCTCTGCTTCGCTTTCCAGATGCAGGTCCACAATTTTTTTTCATTAACCCCTCTCAAAGCCATTTAAAGATATCAGTTGTGAGTCACATTTGTGTGGATTAAAGTCACAAACCTGGGACTCTTGTTGCGGGCAAGAAACGAGAATCGTCACCGTTCCACACCAGAGGAAATGCGATGGTTCTCTGACGTGAGCACCAGTGGTGTGAGGAGCTCAGCCCGAAGTTGTCCATTGGTTAAAGGAAATAATAATAATAATAATATATAATAATAATAATAATGTCGAGGCCTTCCAGTTATGGCGAGCAGCTGAACAGTCGTGCGGGCTTGAGCTCCGGCAAATTTGAAATAATTCTGAATACTATCGAGCAATTTTTGACCAAAGGCATCTATAAAGTCTATATGTCATCAAGAAATTGCGGAAAAGGCCGACAACTTAAAGATAAAAAGGCAGACTTTGCAATGCTGCAGGAGAAACGCGAGGAGCTCACGGAGCCGGGAGAGATGCTAAGCTATGGCAAAGCTAGCAATGACGAAAACCAACTTTTATCAGCCATACAGTCACTCAGGAACGACTTTTCCACACAACTATGTGAAGTAGTCTTATTTAATCGAGAGATAAAAGAAGCTATAATGGTCTTCTCTGAAAGACTCACAACAGCTGAAAATCATCTTAGCACAGCGGAGGACCAGATTACTTCAATAACGACGACGTCCGACACCACACAGAAGAAGGTCCAAAAGCTTATTTTACAGATGGAAGAGTTTTAAAAATCGACAGCGCCGCTCAAATTTGAGGCTGATTGGAGTCCCCGAGGGGGCAGAGAAAGGAGATGCATATACATTCCTAATGGCTTGGTTACCGAAAGCTCTCGATTTGTCCGCAGAGCAGCCCCTCATCATCGAGCAAGCCTACCGACTCAGTACCAACCCGCAAAACCAGGCCCGGACAGGTGAGACACGACCCACGTATCCTTTTAGTGAAGTTCCTGACGTACCGAGACAGAGACAGAGTGATGAAGGCAGCACGCTTATAGGAGAAGGTTTTTTTTTGAGAACAGTCATGTTATGGTCTTCCCGGATCTGTCTGCAGAGACCCAAAAGCAGCGGAAACTTTTTGATGGAGTGAAGCAAAGATTCCGACTTTTGCGTAAGGAGTATGGACTTAAGTTCCCAGCAAAACTGCGAATTCACCACAAAGGCACTTGGCACTATTTTACCTCTCCTGGTAAGGCGGAGGAATTCGTTCGGAAGATGGAGAGCTCCACCCGCGAAGATAGCCTGGATCACCAAGGCAAGGGAGAGTAAGCTGTAAACATTAAAGTCAGCCTTTAATCGAGTCATCGGAGTTGTAGCTTAAGTTACAGCCGTTTAAAATGTCTGGCTATGTCCATTGAGCTAGGACACTGTGGACTCTGTAAATATTGAAAGTCAGTAGAATAATTAAATAATATGGTCAAGAACAAACTTTTTTTAATCCGAACTACTTTTGTTTACAAATGCTGGAAATAAGCCCGAAAATGTTTCTTTTTTTTTTCTGTTTTTTTTTTTTTTTTTGCTTAAGTGTTTGTTTTCTTTATTTTGTGGGGACTGTCAGCAACTCACTGCTCCTTTTAAAGGATCAGACTGGAGCCTAACCAAGGTCGTGGACATGGGGGGGAGTGCGTGTTCATCTGCACAGGGTTGACTTTTTGTCGTGTTTGGGAGAAGTTCCTGTTTGTTGAATTATGTTTGTTAATGATGGTCAATTTTGGAGGCACTCTATTCATTATTTTATATGACATGGTTAAAAAGTGGATGTTAATATGTTAGTAGTTTGCTTGTATCATCCATCCATCCATCCATTTTCTTCCGCTTTATCGGAGTCAGGTCGCGGGGGCAGCAGCCTCAAGCAAAGCCGCCCAGACCTCCCGATCCACACACACCTCCCCCAGCTCCTCCGGGGGAGCCCCAAGGCGTACCCAAGCCAGCCGAGAGATGTAATCCTTCCAGCGTGTCCTGGGTCTTCCCCGGGGCCTCCTCCCAATGGGACGTACCCGGAACCACCTCTCCAGCGAGGGCATCCAGGGGGTATCTGGAAAAGATGCCCGAGCACAACAACTGACTCCTTTTCGATGTGGAGGAGCAGCGGCTCGACTCCGAGCTTCGGGAGGAGTGCTTGTTATCATGAGTGGTGATATTAGAATAAATATGACTTCTTGGAATGTTAGGGGTCTTAGGAAGATAGTGAAGTTAAAACAAGTATATCTGGGCTGAAACAATTAAAAACACAGATTGCTTTTATCAGGAAACTCATTTGATGTCTGATGAATATATTTCGCTAAAAAGGAGATGGTCAGGTCAAATTATATCTGCTTCATTTTCACATTCAAGAGGGGTAGCAATACTGATACACTCCTCTGTTCCATTAGAATCTATAACACCATCCAGACACAGACAGCAGATATGTCATTGTTCAGGGGTCATTACTGGATCAAGATATTATTCTGGTCTGTCTATATGGGCCTAATTATGATGATACACATTTCTTTGAGAACTTATTTCTGACTTTATCAACACTACATGGGTGCCTCTGTTTGGCAGGAGATTTTAATTGTACTCTTGATCCAACTCTGGATAAATCCTCAGGGTAGACCCTTCACACATGCAGAGCAGGAAAATGATTCAACACTATATGCGGGAGCTAAATCTTTGTGATATTTGAAGGCATAAGAACCCAACTAGATGGGAATACTCTTGCCACTCTGCTGTGCATAACTCAATATTCCCGTATAGATTACTTTCTTATTTCTAAAAGCATGATAGACAGTGTGAATGATTTGGAATATAAAAGTATTGTCATATCAGACAATATCACGCAGCCCACGATGGCTGCATGATAACAAGTTTTTGGAATTTCTGAGAACAAATATTGATATATATTTAAAGTCAATACAGATCAAACATCAACATCATAAGGTGGGAGGCATTCAAAGCCTATATACGAGGGCAAATGATCAGTTATACATGTAGTATTTCCAATAAAAACATTTTAACCTTCTAGAGTTAGAAGAGGGGATAGTTAAAGAAACTTGAAACTGAAATTAATATATTAGAGACAGTTCGAGACCAAACAGAAACTAGCTACTCTAGAGGCATCAGTAATAATGATTATCTACGAACAAAGCTGTATCCCAGTTTAATGAAACTAAAACAAAGCATTTTATGACCAAGGAGAGAAAGAGGGGAAACTAAGTGGCAGTGTGCGTATAAAAAACAGAAGCAAAATGAAAGAAGCTGTGTTAGAACTTGAGTCAGAGGAAGGAACAACTATCAACGATTTGCAAGTTATTAATAATACCTTTCAGTCAGTACTAATTCTAAGTTGTAACACAGCAGGAAAATTCTACCAGTGTGTCAGTCAATGACATGAGTGTCCTAGAACGGAATTGAAATACCTGTTCTAGGGAATGAAGCCAAGAAAATGAACTACTCAACTCTCCAATTTACCTGAGTGGGAATTATCAGCAGGCTATCGACTAGTAATGAAGGGAGGTAAAGCACCAAGGACCTGATGAGTATTCCTACTTGATATTTATAAAAAGTTTAAGGGTATGCTGCTTGTCCCTTTATTGAATATGTGTGAGGAATCATTAGAGAGGGGTGAGTTGCCCTTATCACTTAGGAATGCACTTATAACTTTAATTTTGAAGCCAGGAAAACTTTCTACAAAGTGTGAATCATACCGCCCTATTTCCTTAATCAACAATGATGTTAAAATAATAGCAAAAGTTCTGGCCCGGAGGCTGGATAAACATCTGCCATCAATTATTGCTTCAGATCAAAATGGTTTTATAAAGGGAAGACAGGGTTTCCATAATGTCCGTAGATTGCTGAATATTATACATGCGAAGAATGAATCTTCTGATATGGCTGTAATAGGACTTGATGCAGAAAAGGCCTTTGACAGGGTTGAACACCCATATCTGTTTGAAGTGCTTAACCGTTTTGGAATAGGCAGCTACTTCCTTAGATGGATAAAGGTCTTGTATCATGACTCTAAGGCTTCAGTTTTGACTAATTATATGGTATCGGGGCAATTTTCTCTACATAGAGGCACAAGACAGGGGTGCCCTCTGTCCCCTCTCCTTTTTGTACTTGGCTATTGAGCCCTTAGCTATTGCAATTAGAAATAATAAAGAGATTGTCCGGCATCAAGATACTAATATTGAGAATAAGATTGGACTATACGCTGATGACGTTCTCTTTTTGAGTAATCTTAAAAGATCTATACCCAACGTTATTACAGGTAATAGGGACTATTCGGCAGCTTTTCAGGATATAAAGTCAATGCAACTAAATCTAACATATGTTTTTGAAAAATTCAGAAAGATTAGTCCCACCTCTCTACACACCTTTCCAGAATGTTGTGGAAAGTTTTACATATCTGGGTGTTAAAATTACAACTACAATAGATGCTATGGTACCAGCTAATTATAACCCTGTGGTAAACTCTGTAGTAGAATCTATCAACAGATGGAAAGTCACTACCATTATCCATGATTGGACGACTTAATATTTTGAAAATGAATATTCTTCCTAAGTTCCTTTACCTGTTTCAAACCATTCCACTCCCCCCCCTACTGATTTTTTCACCAGAATGAAACAGATCTTTAGTCACTTTATTTGGAACAACAGACGCCCCAGACTGCGCCTGACCTTGTTGTATTTACCCTATGGCAGGGGGGGATTAGGATTGCCTTTCCTCCAGGGATACTATTGGGCAGCACAATTAAGAGCAGCCTCATATTGGTTTGGACCTAAAACAGCATTACAGTGGGTGAAGATAGAAGAAATCACAACCTCTAAAGTTCCCTTAAGTTTATATCTCTATTCAGCAAATGTCTCCATATTGAAGAAAAAAATACTCAAAATCCCTTCGTTAGGAATACTGTAATAATTTGGCATGAGGTGTTAAACTACCTTATAGAAAATGCTCCTTTGTCCCAATTTACCCCTGTTTGGGGGAATAGGAATTTTACTCCAGGCACCAATGATCTTGGTTTTAAGTCATGGGTGGATAAAGGGATCAGTAAAGTATCAGATCTATACGACAATGATATCCTTTTAAGTTTAATGAAATCAAGGACAAGTTTAATATCAACTTAAAACACTTTTTCAAATTCCTTCAGATAAGAAACTATATATCAAAGACCTCAAATTCTCTAGCTCTTCCCACTCAGAATTCGTTGGAATTGACTGTGGTGAACCATTATGGAGCAGCAAGGCTCATCTCCAGATTTTACCAAATCATTATAGCTGGAAGTAAAGAATCCTCAGAGGATAAAAGGCTTGCATGGTGTGCAGATCTTAACGAAGGAAGGAGATATGTTTACAGTGTCAGGTTCAAACAATAAATACACAGTTCAAGTTATTACAGTATAAATGGTTGATGAGAATGTATATTACCCGGAGGTACTACATCGTATTCACCCAAATACACCTGACACGTGTCAAATGTGGTACATATAAAGGTAGTTTATATCATTGTATTTGGGAATGTTCCACCATTCAAGAGTTTTGGAAAGATATTATTACAGTCCTATCAAAAGTAGCTAATGAACCTCTTCCTCTGTGTCCTAAACTGTGTATATTTGACTTTTCCAGAAAAACTGTGCACTCAGGAAGTTTCAGAAAAGATGGTCATAATGTGTCTTCTTGAAGCCAAAGTATAAAACTGCACTGTCATGGAATCAGTTCATAGACCAAGTACGCAAAATTGGGTTGAGGGGCTACTTGCAGAGTATTGCTATGGAAAAACTGACTTATATAGTTAAGGGGAAATATAAGACTTTTGTGAAGATTTGGGGATCATTTATGGAATTTCTGGAAGGGGATGATTTTACTGCAGCCCGGTAGCCTGCTATTTCTGTGAATACACATTATATGCCTGTCTGCTGCTGAGACTTCTTGTTTTGAGCTTCAAGATTTTCAATCAACCACTTGGCATCTTCAGTCAAAGGTATTAATCCCCAGAGTGGTCGTGTTTTTCCCTCATAACCCAAGAATGTCATTCAAGTTAACAACAGAAGATGTTTTGTTTTCCTGGAGAGTTGCTGGACAGAGGTGTTTGGTGATGCTGATACCTTTGCAGGAGAGTGAAGGTTGAAGGTGCTATCCGTCTTACTGTGTAGGTGTGAGACTTGGACACTAACCAGTGACCTGAGGTGACGACTGGATGTCTTTGGTACTAGGTCTCTGTGGAGGATCCGTGAGTACAGCTGGAAAGGCTTTGTAAAAACAAAAGAGTGAGACTAAGACGAGGAGTATCACTTGCATTGTGAGGGAGCGTCACCTTCAGTATTTCGGTCATGTAGTGCATGTTGAAAATCCGAGTAGCTCAAGAAGGCCAAGGGGATGCCCACGTTTCACCTAGCTGCAGCAAACAGATTGCTATTTTAGAGATGTGGGGATGGGCCAGTTGTCTGCTTGGGTGGTTGCCATCCAGAACCCAAGGCGGTTCCGTGATGTCATGAGAATGGGGCATACTCCCAAACGTGACTTGATTATCAGATCCAAGGTGGATCTGCAGCTTGATTTGGCACATGTTTTACAGAGGATGCCCCCCCCCCCCCCCCCCCAACAACGCAACTCCACATATATGGAGAATTGGCAAGGCTTGAACCAGGAACCTTCCGCACTGCAAACAAGCGCACCCAACTGCCTGTCTGGCACCTCTGCCATAATCAGAAATGGCATTCATAACCTCTGTTCATTAGTGTATAATTACCCACAACAACATTGTGTATTCCTCAGCTTAGAATGAGCCCTTAATATCTACATAGGAGGGGAGTGACCCCCCCCCCCCCCCAACATGGAGGCCATCATGTTGCACCACCATGTTTATACAGTAGCCCAAAAGGGACTTATTTACTCCGTCTTTCTCATTTCACAGCACAGCCGGAAGACCACAGAATAAAAAAGATGACTCAGTGCTGAACTGCTGGTTGTTAGTCCAAGGAAGATTGAAAACCTTTATTTCTGTGGAATGGAGGATCATACAAATTGCTTCTCACAAGCAATTTGTATAAAGCAAGGGAGCATGAATCCTCAAGACCAAACAAGTGAAAACGTGAATGGAAACAATCGTCCAGTTTCCAACCTTACCACTAGATGACGCCAAATCCTACACACTGTAGCTTTAAGTTGACATCGGCCCAAATAGGCCACAAGCTGTGGGCTTCTTGGTGGGCATGTGAAGTGACCTTGTTCTTCTTGGGGATGGAAGAAATCATGGCTGGCATTGTAAGTGGCAGAAAGATCATCTGAGACCTTCACCAGTAAGCAAGGTTTTCCCAAATTTGACATCAGCCGTTAAATTGACAGCCCTATTAAAGCATCGGTCTTTCCAATATGAAATGTGTAAACTGTTTGTCCTCACATCCTCTGTCCTTCAAATGAAGGTAAACCTGCCAAGTCTTATCCTGAGGCGTTAATCCTTCCGTCGTGAGACAGCCGCTTGCGTCGTGGCTGTTAGATTTCTCCGGTGTGGAGGTCTGACCGTTCCTCACTGCAGTGATCTGCATAAGCAATGCTGCTTTTCTTGTGTTGCAAAGTCTGGTCCTCGGGGAGGACACAGAAAATAAGACACTGCAACACAAGAAAGCAAAAATAGGAAAAACTAGTAATGCTGTTACTTTGACTCACAATCACTTACAATATTTTTCTAACAGTCTTAATTTTCTTTAACAGTTACATTTTGTAGTATATCTACATTGGTTTAACATGAAGTTATGGAAAGCATAGATTCAGTGCGTGTCTCTATACAGACACCAAAGTGTACCTTCACATCTACACACTGACAAAATGTCAAACGTTTTGACATCAGACTGGACTGATGATTCTGCTATGATATGTATTTGACCTTCACATTCTGCATGTTATCATATTTTGATACGTGCCTTGCATGTAGGGTGACCAGATGTCCCACTTTGTGTCCCAAATTGAGATGTTTCCGGTGTTGTTATTGACAGTCAGGCTTCAGTTTTGAAAAGTGTGTTTTAAACACACTTTTTTAAAACACGAATTTCAAACTGAAGCCTGACAATCAGTAACAATGCCAGGAACCATCTCAATTTGGGGCACAAAGTGGGACATCTGGTCACCTTAACTTGTTAGCTTCTGCTCACTAATGCAGTGCCTGCGTTATAAATAAACAATGCACTATTTCAAGTCATTGTGCATCTTGTGGCATGAAGCAATAGTACCATATAGCAAAAATAATGTGACTTGCAGACAAATGTGACATTGTTTTTCCACTTTATGACATGTTTTAGGACAGATGCACTACTCCAGTGTGACATGTAGTCCAGAAAACATCGTAACTGAATCCTATCTTTCACAGTAGTTGCAAAGGGTTTTAGCTTCGTGCAGACTTCAAGTAACTAACAGGATAAACCTGAATTCATACTGACTGACACATAATTCAGTCATTGTAGAGTTGTGACTTGTCATTGTGAGTCATTCTAAAGGGATACAGCTTTTAATCTGCTGATTGAGGGTGAGTCCCACTTCACTTTACTTTGTCGAAAGCTTAATTCATCTCTGGTCGGTTAAGAGGTGCTAACAAACTTCACAAAGAAAAACTCAGTTATGAGCATTAACCGAGACTGCACTGCAACAGCTTCACCTTTCATTAATAATAAGCAGCAAAGATCAAAAGGAAGGAACATGATGCAGAACACGATGAGGTAATGGGTGCTATGATTAGCGCATTGTCCCAGAACAATTGTTTGGTTTTATTAATTAATACTGTGTCACCTGGAGAAACACATACAGGCCCTGGTGTTCTGAACAGGTCTCCCATCCAAGTACTTACCAAGCCCCACACTGCTTAGCTTCTGAGATCTGATGGGATCAGGCTGACACAGAGCAGACTGGCTCTGCACTACACTACACTGACTTTGTGTACTTTCAAAAAAAAAAAAAAAAAAAAAAAAAAAAAAAAAAAAAGAGTTTGTGTACTTCCTCACTCCAGAGAAAATCATGTCAGAAATTTGTCCAGCTTTGGTGCATCACTGCTGCTCTGACATCAACAATCCAACACAAACTTTAAATACAAGTCCAAAAATAATTCGGACGATGTCGTCTGCGATGCTGTGCACCAATTTTGTGTACTTCCAAAAACGGGAGGTGATGGTCTAGTGGTTAAGGTGTTGGGCTTGAGACCAGAAGATCCTCGGTTCAAATCCCAGCCTGACTGGAAAATCACTAACGGCCCTTGGGCATGGTCTTTAATCCCCTATTGCTCCCGGTGTGTAGTGAGCGCCTTGTATGGCAGCACCCTGACATTGTGGTGAATGTGAGGCATTATTGTAAAGCGCTTTGAGTGTCTGATGCAGATGCAAAAGCGCTATATAAATGCAGTCCATTTAAAAAACTACACTTGCAGTGGCGCAATAGTGCAGACACGGACTAGAAAAAAAAATCAGTCAGACATTAAAGAAGGTCAGGTGCTTTTTTCCATCTTCCATTTCAGTCACACTACGGTCACATTAGTTACAAGCAACAACTTGTCATTCATTGCCTATCAGAGTGTGTGCTTTGCAGGAACAGGAGACAATGGTCACCATGACACCAGCTAGAAATATGCATGGAGGGGAGAAGCCCAATCAGTAAAGGTTAACTCATATTCTGTTCTCAGAATGCTTGCTGTAGCTTGCATATAAATATGGGATATTGAGGAGGTTCTGCAGCCAGCTATGCAAAAGTATAACATAGACTGTTGTGAATGAGGATTTATTGCTCAATAATTGATTGGTAAAGCCTTAGGGATATAGTCCTGTGTAAGTGTGGGTAGATCTGCAATTGATTCGTAATGCCTTAGGGATCCAGTAGATGGAGCGATGAAGTGAAGGAATGAGATAAGTGTCGTCATTCATCCGTCTCTCGCTACTATTTTCTCTTTAAGGGCACAACGCAACACTGCGACTGCCAATCCAAGCAGAAAGGTAGCGTGACGTCAGCTGGCTGTTTGTTCAAACAAAATAAACCAATATAGCGAAAAATGCCCCAAAACAGCATATTTCTGAACAAATCTCACATTTGGCAGTTATTCCTCTATATTTTGTACAAGTTGGTGAGAAATAAACACTTTTAAATGTAAAAATACTGTTTTTGTAACCAGATAACACCTATCAAATGATTTCAAGGTATCTTACGGAGATGTTAGCATGCTATCTAGTGATATAGGAATGTCACTATGAAAGATGTTGATCCTCAAACAAATCAAGTGAACTTTGATCCCGCTAAGCAGTCAAGCATAAAGAAAAAACTCAGTGAAAGTGTCTGGTTTTTTTTTTCCATCCATTATAATCCATCAATAAACACAGAGCACATTAACGCCAAGTAACCATGAGCCGGCCACACCTTGAGAACGCCCATCAAGTGACAAACAGTAACTGCTAGTTGCCGTTGCCTTCATTTGTAATGTGACCGTAGGGTCACTAATCAAAGTGCCTCTTCAGTGTTACTTTTAAGCTGGGGCTGTTTTTACAGGGACGTAAAGAATCTTCTTTGTTGGTTATTTTAAAATTATTTCCTGCTCCGCACCTTCAGAGATAAAATATCAGACAACCTCCTCCACCCTACACCCCCAACCACACACACACACACACACACACTTATATTTACAACTATTGTGGAAACAGGATACAATCCACATAGTTTTGTGTATTTTATGCAGGAATTTTCAAAGTAAAACTACTTCAAATGAATGAAATACACAATCAGTTACTGAAAACTGCAGACTAGTTACACAGAATTCCTATTACAGGCCTGGACTACTCAAAAATTTGGTTTGTACTCACAACAAAATACAAAATGATAAATTTAGTGAATGAGGGATGTTCTCTTAAATCAGTCATACACACCATATATAACAAACCGGTCAGTGTGACTGCTTCTTGAATGAGGCCCAGTGTTTTTAACCCAATTCTCAAAAGACAAACTCAGACAGAAACAATACACACTTAAACAAATGACCTCCTGATGCACTTAGTTTACTGTAATGGCCGTCATGGTTGCCATGGTCACAATGCAACTGCATTAAATAAACACATACCTTTAAGGTCAAGCATTTAACCAGAGATGCACAACCAAATACTCAATTGTAAAGAATTTATTTTCAAAAGTCTTGCCTCTGGCTGATCTTGCCACAGCGATGTCTTATTTCTGTATGTATTCAAGTTGTTCAGAGGCATATCATCGAAGATCAAGATCAAATGTCAAAAATCGCCCCAACTAAAACTGTTGCCTTGCTTTTCCTTTTCTCATAACATCCTCAAGTGAGCACAAATCAATCCGAACCATCACAAAGGATGTTCCACTTGACATATCTGAAGATGAAGGTTCAAGGATGAAACATGGATGAGGTTTCCTGGAGGAGACATAAGGGAGCATTCACTAATTCCATCCTTGCAAGGCGACTTTAATCAATGAGAGTGACTGTTCGCTGGAGCTAATTGTGCTACTTTGAAACCACATCAATGCAGCAGTGACAAATACGGGACCGAATCAGGTGTAGCAGTAATAACACCTGCCTCCGAGAAGAAAGAGTCTGGTTCACGGCCACCTGTGCCCTGTTCTCTTTGTACATCTGGATACCAGCACCGCTACACCAACCCATTACACCCATACACATTTGTCTGGTTTGACAACTATAATTTAAAACAAGCATAGACCCTGCATTGGCTGGAGCCTTCAAAGTGCAATGCCAGTTCCTTTACTTGTGTTTTAACAGGTTTCAATACCAGAAAGGGAAAATCAAATGGAAAATTTGGAAATATTAGTTTCTAAACAGCTTGTGACATATTGAGGTCCCATTGAGCAGAGGTCGGGAAGTCTTTGCTTTGATACAGAATAATGTTTGAAGCACAGGAGCTTCACAGATTTGTTAACATTTCAAAGTAGCGCTATGTGTTCGCCATCTCTAATTTGCGGTACTGATGAAAAGTCTTGCCACAATCCCCACCAATATGTTCTATACGAGGTCTGTCCATAAAGTATAGGTCCTTTTTATTTTTTTCAAAAACTATATGGATTTCATTCATATGTTTTTACATCAGACATGCTTGAACCCTCGTGCGCATGCGTGAGTTTTTCCACGCCTGTCGGTGACGTCATTCGCCTGTGAGCACTCCTTGTGGGAGGAGTCGTCCAGCCCCTCGTCGGAATTCCTTTGTCTGAGAAGTTGCTGAGAGACTGGTGCTTTGTTTGATCAAAATTTTTTCTAAACCTGTGAGACACATCGAAGTGGACACGGTTCGAAAAATTAAGCTGGTTTTCGGTAAAAATTTTAACAGCTGATGAGAGATTTTGAGGTGAGACTGTCGCTTTAAGGACTTTTCACGGTGCGAGACATCGCGCTGCGCTCTCAGGCAGCGTCATCAGCCTGTTTCAAGCTTAAAACCTCCACATTTCAGGCTCTATTGATCCAGGACGTCGTGAGAGAACAGAGAAGTTTCAGAAGAAGTCGGTTTCAGCATTTTATCCGGATATTCCACTGTTAAAGGAGATTTTTTTAATGAAAGACGTGCGGCGGCACAGGAAAAACACCTCCGTGTTGATAACCATTTGTAAAATCCAGGCGGCTTTTGATGGCTTTCAGTGGAGTGAGTATATGAGAAATTGTTTAACAGCTGGAGATGTTCCAACTTGTCCTTAAGGCTTCCAACAGAGGTGTTTTTCCTGTGGCGGAGCGTCGCGGCGGCTGTGAGCCGACGCTGCAATCCGCCCGCACGTCTTTCATTAAAAAAATCTCCTTTAACAGTGGAATATCCGGATAAAATGCTGAAACCGACTTCTTCTGAAACTTCTCTGTTCTCTCACGACGTCCTGGATCAATAGAGCCTGAAATGTGGAGGTTTTAAGCTTGAAACAGGCTGATGACGCTGCCTGAGAGCGCAGCGCGATGTCTCGCACTGTGAAAAGTCCTTAAAGCGACAGTCTCACCTCAAAATCTCTCATCAGCTGTTAAAATTTTTACCGAAAACCAGCTTAATTTTTCGAACCGTGTCCACTTCGATGTGTCTCACACCTTTTCGCTAGGCTTATGTAGGCTGGATCGGGTGACCCTGGACCATCCCTTGGTTATGTTGCTTTAGACGTAGCTGTGGGGGGGTTCCCATGATGCACTGTTTCTTCTTTTTTGCTCCGTATGCATCACTCTGCATTTAATCATTATGATCGATCTCTGCCCCCCTTCTCGGCATGTCTTTTTCCTGGTTCTTTTCCTCAGCCCAACCAGTCTCAGCAGAAGACTGCCCCTCCCTGAGCCTGGTTCTGCTGGAGGTTCTTCCTGTTAAAAGGGAGTTTTTCCTTCCCACTGTGGCCAAGTGCTTGCTCATAGGTGTCGTTTTCCGTTGGGTTTTTCATGGTTTTTGTATGGCCTTGCCTTGCAATATGGAGCGCCTTGGGGCAACTGTTTGTTGTGTTTTGGCGCTATATAGAAAAGTTGTGATTGATTGATTGACCCGGCCCTCCTGGCCGACTTCTACACCCAACAACCCCGACAGCCTGTCGTGGGCGCCAGGAGGCGCCCGTTGAGGGGGGGTCCTGTTATGTGGGCCGCTGAAGAGGAGGTACTGCTGGCCCACCACCAAGGGCCTGCCTGAAGTGCGGGCTTCAGGCACGAGAGGGCGTCGGAGCAACTGGAGTGACAGCTGTCACTCATCAACAGCACCAGCTGTCACTCATCATAACCACGTCGACAAAAGCCGGGCAGCAACTCCACCTTGCTGCCGAGATATCATCTACTAACTAGGTAATATTCTCTGCTGTGTCTGAACGTTGACTTACGTGATCTGTTTGCAGCCGTTGTCCTGTGGTGCCCTGTCAGCTGGGTTGGCGGTCAATGGAGTGCTGACGTCTTCGCCTCTCACTCCAACCATATAAGTGGTTAACAGGAGCTGCGATCGTGTTCCTATTTCGGAGGTGGAGGTGCTCCCTCCCGGAGGAACTGTTTCTGTGATGAGGATTTACTGGGTGTGTATCCACACACCCACCATTACTGACTCTGCTTCCTACCAGCAGTACCAGGTCTGACAGCTGGAGACGTGGCCACCTGGAGATTCAGGACTTGTCGGCTCCGGTGTTCTTCAGATCCGTTGGTGGTGGAAGCCGTGTGGGACCCGGCTCTTCTCTGGCGGACGTCTTCTATCCTCGAGCCCTGCCCACACGTCACTTTTCGTATAAATGACTATCGTTCTCAAACCGCATTTGTCTGTATTCCGTTGTGCCAGTTTGCAACATTAAATTGTTATATTTTGGCTTATCCATTGTCCGTTCATTTACACCCCCTGTTGTGGGTCTGTGTCACACACTTTTCCAACACCCTGCCCCCAACATCCCCATCACAGTTCCTGGGGGGTGATTCTGAGCCAGGAAAAACCCTGCAGTTGGTGCTTGGTAGATAGTGGGGAACATATACATTTTTGCAGTAATCATATATAATCAGAGTCATTATGACCTTTGACAGTAACTTAATTTGTCGTGAATAGTCATCAATGTCAAAACATCTTTCAGTCCTTTGTACACACAATGTTGACAATTACTCAGAAATGTGCAAAAATGAGAAAAGTCTCGCAATTAGCAGGCACAGGATTCATGAAGCCAGGGAGCGAGTCTGGAAGTAACTCAGTAAACACAACATTTTATCAGGTTCAGTTCTGAAACTTTTGGCTGTGATAGACAGGTGAGGATGATGATGAGCCTCATATGTTGGGCCATGTTGTCATCTTTTAACATGGGAGTTGAAAAAGCAGATAGGTCTGTTTATGTAATTCTTTTGGCTCATTAGAAGGTCTTGACAGCAACTGGAGGCCACTATTGCTTGTTATGCCATTTATGGAGCCTTGAAAAGTCACATACAACTTAATCATCTCCAAGACAACAAATCACAGATGTCGAAGAATTGCAAAGACACGAGATCTATGGAATTCATTAGAACATAGATTTATGGGGTATGGGGGGGTAGGTTGTCTTTCCAACATTAATTTCAGTAAATTGCTATGGGTAAGACGTCTCAGCATTATCCCAGTTCATTCACCTGAATAAAATTGTATTTTTAATGAATATTTGAAGAATTTTCAAAAACTGAACTTGTACCAAATCTTAATGTTTAATCCAATGTCAGCTGAACCGTGATTTCTTTGTACTGTGACATCCCAATCAGATTGTGATGTGTATCGCGTATCGGACATCCGATGTATTGTGTCAAATTTTGAGAAAACACAAAAGTGAGCTGTAGTTCTACTACAGAGGAAGCAGAGCTGGAACATTGGTTGCCCCAAACAGGCATGATGCTCCAGCTATCTGTAGCTTTTTTTTTTATTTCCATTTGATCGCACTGGAGTGATCTCAGAAGAACCTGGTGGAGGATGGTCTAACTGTTGCTCTGGAGATGTCTTAGGTCCACTTAGTAGACATGTGATCTGGCCTCAGGAGGAAACAAAAGCATGGCATTTATTTTAAGTCACGGAAAGATGATGTTTGTGAAGCCGACCTCCTTCATGGCTTTTCAAATTTAACATTAATTGCTTCTTTTGGAGCGTCAACAAGCCACCTAATCTCTGGATACATGGGACATCATGCCTTTGATGCACTTTAGACTATTGCAATAGCTTTGATCAGCTAAGATCAAAACAACAGGTCGGGCTTTAAACAAACTTTTCAATCTCCTCAGATGCATGAAAGATATTTCAGTGAATATTTTTTCGGTGTACTATCATTATGCTGAATCAAAGCATGAAAATATTTCTGCTATGACAGCCAAATATATCAATCAGCGTGGAGATTTTATGTGGCTTGCTGGATTTCTTGCCTTTTTTTAAAAAAATCCCCAGTTTGGTCTATCAGTAAAGACAGCAACATGATGGAAAAGGAGGTGTCTGAAAGGTAAATACTGGCCTAACACTTTGAGAATTCAGGTTAAAGATGCAATCTGACTGTTCTGAAAGGTGGTGATCTTTAAGCATGGTTTACACATAGACGGTTTTCGGCAGGTAGTACGTAGACCGAAGTTCACAGTATTCCGGCTGTTTTCGCGGTGGAAAGGGGCGGAGCATTTCGCCGCGTTTTGACCACCGTAATAGCCGCAAATACGCGATAAAACGCCGCTAAATCTGCCGAATAAAGCGGCGTTTTGACGCCGTAGCATCCGGCACACGTCAGGCAATGGGCGTTAATACCCAGTTCTATCCTTTACAATCGCAGGTTAAGACACGCGTGAGAACGGCGGTGTTCTGCTGCCACCAATAATGCCCTGTGTACCGCTGGATTTATCCAGGCAAATACTGCTTTACTCCAGGAACTTTTGCATATAGGCACCGCCCCCAGAGTATAATAGGCTGAAGCAGCAGGATACATGCCTCTGTCACTGCAGAGGGAGGGAGATCATCCTCAGCCTTTTCTTCTCCTTCCTTTTTCCCCTCCTCAACGTGTTGCTCCGTCTCCACAGGGCTACCCTCTGCTTCTGAACCAGACCTCTTGGTAAGTCCTTGCCGCTGCCAATTTTCTTTTAGGAGGCATAATGGGCTTCTCTGCAAAAATATCTGGAGCTGGCCTGAGTGAGAAGTCTGCATGCAGCACGCTAGCGTTTTATATTGACCGCCGCCTATCGGCCATTTGGAACGCCGTTAACCGGGAGGTGGCATTTAGAACGCCGTACTGTCTGCTAGCGCCGCCGTTTTGTCTGCCTCTGTTGCCGGTTAAAACGCCCTTGAGGACGCCGATATGGGCTCTATCGCCGTTTTACACGCCGCTGATTAGGGATACAACGTCGGCCGCCAATTACGGTGGTGTAAAGTACGGAACTACAGGAAGGGGCAGGATGAAACGGCGATTAAAAAGTATCCAACGCCGTTGTTCGCGTTCGTCTCTGTCGTCACGTGAATTCTCCGGGAGTGCTCCGGAATTATTCGACATGTTGAATAATTTTTTCGACGATTCCCGTAAAGCCGGAACTAAGCCATGCCCCTAGTGCCGGCGTTAACAACAGCGTGTGATCCTTAAGACGGCCAAAACTCTTCCAGGACGCTTCCGGGAGCTCTTACGTCTATGTGTAACGGGGCTTAAGAGGACATTTTGGTAATGATGCTTGTTTATGCAAACATAAAGAGACACGTCAGGATGGGACATGGTGAGAAAGTTCCATTTACATTTAAAGCCACAAAACGATGTGTGCCTGAATAAAAAGAAAGAATCACAGCCTAGTACTGTGGAGCAGGTAGCTGAGTGGATAAGTACTGCTGCTGTCGATATGTACTGTATATCCGGAAAGTATTCCACATTTTATCATACAGCCTTATTCCAAAATGAATGAAATTCTTTTTTTTCTCCAAATTCTACACACAATACCCTATTATGACAATGTGAAAAAAATTTTTTTTAGATTTTTGCATATTTATTCAAATAAAAACTAAGAAATCACATGTACATAAGTATTCACAGTCTTTGCCGTGAAGCTTAAAATTGAGCTCAGGTATATGAGGTCTGTCCAAAAGTATCGGACCTTTTTATTTTTGCAAAAACCATATGGATTTGAATCACGTGTGATTGCATCAGCCAAGCTAGAACCTTCGTGTGCGTGCGTGAGTTTTTTCACGCCTGTCGGTTGCATCATTCGCCTGTGAGGCAGGCTTTGGTGTGAGCACTGGTCCACCCCTCTTGTTGGATTTTTATTGCGAATAAATGTCTGAAACGATTTGGAGCTTTGCTGCATCAAATTTTTCCAAAAACTGTGAGAGACCTCCAGCTGGAACGCCATTCGGAAAATTTAGATGGCTTTCAGCGACAATTTTATGGGGATTACACAGATTAAGGAGTGCTCCAGCCGGTTTAAAGACCGCCCACAGCGGCTGAGACCGTGCCGCGCTCCAAGCGCCGATCGACAGGCCTCAAACCCCCGCTGAAACAACCAGATCATTTCCAACGTGAAGGCTTTGTTTATCCGGGACGTCGTCTGACTTTCACAAAAAAGGCAGAAGGCGTGGACATCAGCACTTTTTCGGCACATTCTACTGTTACAGGAGTTTTTTTCATGGAAAGAGAATCGGAGGAGATTGCACCACCATGCCGCTCATGGCGCGGGACAAAACCACCTCCGTGTTGGTCTCACAGGACGGCTTTCAGGGGCTTTCAGACGGCTTCCGGTTGCTTTTTCAGTCGTGTGAGTATCCGAGAAATTGTGCATGAGCTGGACATGCCAGAACATGTCCTGTGAGGCTTCATCATGGCGTTGCTTTGTGCCATGCGGCTCCACGCCTTCTGCCTTTTTTGTGAAAGTCAGACGATGTCCCAGATCAACAAAGCCTTCACGTTGGAAATGATCTGGTTGTTTCAGCGGGGTGTCAGCCTGTCGATCGCACTCGAAGCGCGCCACGCTCTCAGACGCTGTGGGCGGTCTTAAACCGACTGGAGCACTCCTTAATCTGTGTAATCCCCATAAACTCGCTGCTGAAAGCCATCTAATTTTCCGAATGGTGTCAGCTGGAGGTCTCTCACGGTTTCTGGAAAGATTTGATGCAGCAAAGCTCCAAATCGTTCAGACATTTATTTGCAATAAAAATCCGACGAGACGGGTGACCACTGCTCACACAAAGCCAGCTCACAGGCGAATGACGCAACCGACAGACGTGAAAAAACTCACGCATGCACACAAAGGTTGAAGCTTGGCTGATGCAATCACACGTGATTCAAATCCATATGGTTTTTGCAAAAAATAAAAAGGTCCGATACTTTCTTCAGGGAAGTGACCGAGAACCTGATGGTCACTCTGTCAGAGCTCCAGCATTCCTCTGTGGAGAGAGGAGAACCTTCCAGAAGGACAACCATCTATGCAGCAATCCACCAATCAGGCCTGATTGGTAGAGTGGCCGGATGGAAGCCACTCCTTAATAAAAGGCACACGGCAGCCTGTCTGGAGTTTGCCAAAAGGCACCTGAAGGACTCTCAGACCATGAGAAACAAAATTCTCTGGTCTGATCAGACAAAGATTGAAATCTTTGGCGTGAATGTCAGATGTCATGTTTGGAGAAAACCAGCACCATCCGTACAGTGAAGCATGGGGGTGGCAGCATCATGCTGTGGGGATGTTTTTCAGTGGCAGGAACTGGGAGACTAGTCAGGATTGAGGGAAAGACAGCAACATACAGAGACATCCTGGATGAAAAACTACTCCAGAGCGCTCTTGACCTCAGACTGGGGTGACGGTTCGTCTTTCAGCAGGACAATGACCCTAAGCACACAGCCAAGATATCAAAGGTGTGGCTCCATTACGTATTTGAGTGGTCCAGCCAGAGCCCAGACCTGAATCTGATTGAACATCTCAGGAGAGATCTGAAAATGAGGAATGGGCAAAACTGCCCAAAGATAGGTGCACCAAGCTTGTGGCATCATATTCATTTAGACTTGAGGCTGTAATTGCTGCCAAAGGTGCATCAACAAAGTATTGAGCAAAGTGTGAATACTTACGTAAATGTGATTTCTTAGATTTTTTTTATTATTATTTTTAAGAATTTTGCCAAACCTTCAAAAAACATTTTTCATGTTTTTCATTAAGGGGTGTCTTGAGGGGAAAAATGAATTTACTCATTTTGGAATAAGACTATAACATAACAAAATGTGTAAAAAGTGAAGCACTGTGAATACTTTCTGGATGCATCGTCGAATGGTCCCCCTAAAAATCAGTCCCCCCCTGCCTTCACCACGCATGCATCATTTTGGAGCTTCAGCAGCAATTCACCGATTATCACCTCATTTATGCTTAAAACTGACTTTAGAATGATTTAAGAGGTGTTACTTTGTCATCTGATGGTTAATAATCACATTATTCCTTTTGATTGCTTTGGATGTAGAGACTCAGACTCACAGAGTCAGAGTCACACATGCTGCTGTGGCGCTGTGTTTGCTTCCCATCTTTTATTATGAAATAATGCTGAATTTATGTAGAAATGATTGCTGTACAAAGCTTCAGATAACTGTCACTGAGATAGATGATGACTGGAGTGCAGTTTGAAGCAGAAACGAGGTGATAATCAGTGATGCTCTGAAATGACATATGCGCAGTGAAGGCAGGGGGGATAGATTTTTAGGGGGAACCTTTCGGTCGACGACACCAGGTTTGAATCCTGCTTCAAACCCGGGCAGCTCATGTTACCCATCTGTGTCATTGGACAAGACATTTAATTTTAACCTGTCTCAGTCCACCCAGCTGTAAATAGTAAAAGCCTCAGCTGGGAAAGTATCCTGCATCCGATTGGTGTCCTGTCCTGAGAGAGTCATAGATGCTATGAAATCTGGAAACAAGCACCGGAATCAACAGGCATCAGGCCCAATACGGAACCTACTTGTAGCACTGTGTTCTACTGAGAAATTCTAGAAGCCTATTGGACTTCATCAGTCAGCAATCGACTGCCAGACAAGCAAACCAACATTAAAACCATTTAAGGTATTTGTCTGGCAGAGTGAAGTGGCCGGGAGCCGCTTTAGATTAGTTATGTCAAACATAGAGGAAAAACAAGATAAATGCTGCACACTTGTTAGAAAATGGATGCCATTTCATGTTTAAAGACACTAAACAACACTGATCACAGCTTTTAGGGATAATTGAGCAACAGCATTAATTATTTCATGACTGCATTATTGCACTGGGATACACTGGCATCCTCTCCAGGGTGTACCCGCCTCTCGCCCAATGAGTGCTGGGATAAGCCTGACCTTTAATTGGAACAAGCGGGTATAGAAATAAATACATTTTCCCATTCAATTGAATGGGAAAATGTGCTTAAACTTTTCACTGGTACTGTGTACACATACTAGGATGTTTGGAAATGCTGTGTTAAATTCCTTGATCTGGTTTTTTAAAAAAGCACTTGAGAAAATTAAGAAGAAAATGTTAAATTTCATTTCATTGGGGGGTAAGCTAATAATTGTTTTCTCATTTGTACATGGTATAAATGAGGTCAGCCCTTTTTTGAGTAAACACTGCCATCAACATCAGATTTCCATCAACATCAGATTTTTTCATGTGGCCTGTTTTGCCATCATCATCATCATCATTGAAGAATGTTATGCAAAGTCTGGCTGGGCGCATTCTGTGATGCGAAACTCAACATGCGTAACAAATATTGTCATTTCTGACAGTTTTTCAAGGTCAAAGGCCCATTCACACTATGATATGAAGTGGCTGTTGTAGCAGATTCTCAAACATCTCTGTGAAACACCAGCGAAGGCTCACTCCGGGGTCCAAATTTACTGCCTCCAATGCAGGTCGACACAAGCAGAGGGCGCCATCATACTGGCGGAGCTTGAAGTTTGATGATGGTCCATTGACTTACTAAAGATGTAATTCACTTCCGCCATCAAAGGGTAGGCACACTGGTAGCGCACTCCAAGGAGTAATAGCATAACGTCATATGACGTTGCCTATATAAACTGCGACGCAACTCTGCAATTGGATCACTCGCTACTGGTGCATCGTCAGGACATGTTCTACATATTCCTTCATGCCCAAGGGATCCAAAGGAGGTGGTGCATCCAGTCAAACGTCTGATGTTGGCCAGTGGTGGCCGGTAGAGGGCAACGGAACACTAAGCGCGTACTAGCAGAGGTGACTCAGCGGAGCTAAAGTCTTGCTGGCATTTTAGATGGAACAATGAAGATTTTGAGCATGTTAAACATTTTCCTGGGACCACAACAAACACCAGAGTTGTCTGACTGATGTCCACGTAGGTCCTGAGGAGTCTGGCTGACCTCAGCACTGGACAAGCAACGTTTCACTCTCTGTTGCCAAACTCCAGGCATATCTTCAGAGTGCGAACAGACAAAAAGTCATTTTCAGTTTTACGAGCACAGCTTTTTTCATCTTAATTTTTCAAAGCACCGTGCATGCACATTCTGTCACAAAGGTGTCTTTCATTTGACATATACTGTGCAAAAAGGAAACAAATGAATGTTTTATTATCTCTGCAATCTGTACATTAATAAAGAGTTTACAGAGAAGCATTTTAATTATTATACAGAAATTTAATTACAGATTTCAAATGATCATCTTGTACAAATTATAATTAATATAATTGTAATTATTTTGATGAAATATTAGCTAAAAAATTGTCATGCGGCCTTCCTCCCAGATTAATTTGGCTCTTCATAGGAATAAACCAATATGTGTGGGTGAATTCATTACATCCTTGGCAGAGGGAATTCTTGCTTTTGTTGTGTGATTGTTGGCAGTTCGTTAACTAAACACATTGTATATTCATCCTGATGTATATAATATTCACTGTGGAAGAATTTTCTCTCCAAGGGCTAATACTGCAATTCACAAATCTATTCAGCAGATTTATTTATAATTGTAGTCACGGGGAGATGATAGTCTAGTGCTTAAGGTGTTGGGCTTGATTCCAGAAGATCATGGGTTCAAATCCCCGCCTGACCGGAAAATCACTAAGGGCCTTGGGCAAGGCCTTTAATCCCCTATTGCTCCCGGTGTGTAGTGAGCACCTTGTATGGCAGCACCCTGACATTGGGGTGAATGTGAGGCATTATTGTAAAGCGCTTTGAGTGTCTGATACAGATGGAAAAGCGCTATATAAATGCAGTCCATTTATTTGTCATTCATCATCCAATCTTCTCTGATATATGAAAATTCAGTAAGGTATATCTTATATATTATATTCAAATTCAAAGGATTCAAAGGATTCAAAATAATTTTATTGTCATATGCTCAAAGGAACATGTTCCCTGCACAATAAAATGTGTTTACTGCATTTAACCCATCCTAATTGCCAGTTAGGAGCAGAAGTCACCTTTAGGCGCCCGGAGACCAGCTCCAGATGTATATCCTGCCTTAGGTCAACAGCAGGGCTGAGCAAACCATGACCGGCCTCATGACGACAGACGAACACACAACACACATAAGCCGGCCCGGTACATGAACACATATAAAAAGCACACACAAGGTAAAACTTGGGAAAGAAAAACCTTCATTGCTTCATGCAGCAGCAATGCAGGAAAAAACTCATCAGCACAATGAACAATGATCACACACAACAACAGGACGAGAGACGACGTCGACGAAATTCTAAGATGGAACTATGCCAGTATACAAAGGTATATCTAAATATGTAAAAAGGAAGAGTAAAATAGGAGAGTAGAAAAGAGTAGAGTAGAGCCACTTAGGTGCCTGGTCTTGAGAACCAGGGATGGTTCGAGTATTTAATCTCTATGTACTTCATGTAGGGCTGAAACGATTAATCGAGTAATTCAAATAATTCAATTAATTCGATTACAAAAAATGCTCGAGGCAAATTTTTTGCCTCGAAGCTTCGTTTAAAGCTGTAGTACATATGCCAGGCCTGTAGGTAACACTGTAACACTCCCACAAAAAAAAAAAACGAGAAGAAGAACGTAGAGGATGCCCATAACTAATGTAAGCGCTAATCAATGTAGCAGGCGATGCTACAAGTTTACAAAGCCACATGCTGAGTAAAATAAAGCCTTTTAAGAGAAAGGGTCTGTGCTGATCGTCTGAAACGGACTTATTATGCATTTAAAGTGAAGCAGTGTGTTTGTATATTTTTAAAACGTGGTTTTCTCCATTGGCTGCTCTCCACCTCCACAGATGAAGCAAAAATAAGCGCACTTTAAATTAATCATGTTTAACTATTTTAAAAAATGCTTTTTTCAGATATGATTAGAGTTTTTATCAACAATCAATCAATCAATCAATTTTTTTATATAGCGCCAAATCACAACAAACAGTTGCCCCAAGGCGCTTTATATTGTAAGGCAAGGCCATACAATAATTATGTAAAACCCCAACGGTCGAAACGACCCCCTGTGAGCAAGCACTTGGCTACAGTGGGAAGGAAAAACTCCCTTTTAACAGGAAGAAACCTCCAGCAGAACCAGGCTCAGGGAGGGGCAGTCTTCTGCTGGGACTGGTTGGGGCTGAGGGAGAGAACCAGGAAAAAGACATGCTGTGGAGGGGAGCAGAGATCGATCACTAATGATTAAATGCAGAGTGGTGCATACAGAGCAAAAAGAGAAAGAAACAGTGCATCATGGGAACCCCCCAGCAGTCTACGTCTATAGCAGCATAACTAAGGGATGGTTCAGGGTCACCTGATCCAGCCCTAACTATAAGCTTTAGCAAAAAGGAAAGTTTTAAGCCTAATCTTAAAAGTAGAGAGGGTGTCTGTCTCCCTGATCTGAATTGGGAGCTGGTTCCACAGGAGAGGAGCCTGAAAGCTGAAGGCTCTGCCTCCCATTCTACTCTTACAAACCCTAGGAACTACAAGTAAGCCTGCAGTCTGAGAGCGAAGCGCTCTATTGGGGTGATATGGTACTACGAGGTCCCTAAGATAAGATGGGACCTGATTATTCAAAACCTTATAAGTAAGAAGAAGAATTTTAAATTCTATTCTAGAATTAACAGGAAGCCAATGAAGAGAGGCCAATATGGGTGAGATATGCTCTCTCCTTCTAGTCCCCGTCAGTACTCTAGCTGCAGCATTTTGAATTAACTGAAGGCTTTTTAGGGAACTTTTAGGACAACCTGATAATAATGAATTACAATAGTCCAGCCTAGAGGAAATAAATGCATGAATTAGTTTTTCAGCATCACTCTGAGACAAGACCTTTCTGATTTTAGAGATATTGCGTAAATGCAAAAAAGCAGTCCTACATATTTGTTTAATATGCACTTTGAATGACATATCCTGATCAAAAATGACTCCAAGATTTCTCCAATGCCATCCAGAGTAAGGATCTGGTTAGACACCATGTTTCTAAGATTTGTGGGGCCAAGCACAATAACTTCAGTTTTATCTGAGTTTAAAAGCAGGAAATTAGAGGTCATCCATGTCTTTATGTCTGTAAGACAATCCTGCAGTTTAGCTAATTGGTGTGTGTCCTCTGGCTTCATGGATAGATAAAGCTGGGTATCATCTGCGTAACAATGAAAATTTAAGCAATACCGTCTAATAATACTGCCTAAGGGAAGCATGTATAAAGTGAATAAAATTGGTCCTAGCACAGAACCTTGTGGAACTCCATAATTAACTTTAGTCTGTGAAGAAGATTCCCCATTTACATGAACAAATTGTAATCTATTAGACAAATATGATTCAAACCACCGCAGCGCAGTGCCTTTAATACCTATGGCATGCTCTAATCTGTGTAATAAAATTTTATGGTCAACAGTATCAAAAGCAGCACTGAGGTCTAACAGAACAAGCACAGAGATGAGTCCACTGTCCGAGGCCATAAGAAGATCATTTGTAACCTTCACTAATGCTGTTTCTGTACTATGATGAATTCTAAAACCTGACTGAAACTCTTCAAATAGACCATTCCTCTGCAGATGATCAGTTAGCTGTTTTACAACTACCTTTTCAAGAATTTCTGAGAGAAAAGGAAGGTTGGAGATTGGCCTATAATTAGCTAAGATAGCTGGGTCAAGTGATGGCTTTTTAAGTAATGGTTTAATTACTGCCACCTTAAAAGCTTGTGGTACATAGCCAACTAACAAAGATAGATTGATCATATTTAAGATCGAAGCATTAAATAATGGTAGGGCTTCCTTGAGCAGCCTGGTAGGAATGGGGTCTAATAAACATGTTGATGGTTTGGATGAAGTAACTAATGAGAATAACTCAACAATCGGAGAACAATCGGAGAGAAAGAGTCTAACCAAATACCGGCATCACTGAAAGCAGCCAAAGATAACGATACGTCTTTGGGATGGTTATGAGTAATTTTTTCTCTAATAGTTAAAATTTTGTTAGCAAAGAAAGTCATGAAGTCATTACTAGTTAAAGTTAATGGAATACTCAGCTCAATAGAGCTCTGACTCTTTGTCAGCCTGGCTACAGTGCTGAAAAGAAACCTGGGGTTGTTCTTATTTTCTTCAATTAGTGATGAGTAGAAAGATGTCCTAGCTTTACGGAGGGCTTTTTTATAGAGCAACAGACTCTTTTTCCAGGCTAAATGAAGATCTTCTAAATTAGTGAGACGCCATTTCCTCTCCAACTTACGGGTTATCTGCTTTAAGCTACGAGTTTGTGAGTTATACCACAGAGTCAGACACTTCTGATTTAAAGCTCTCTTTTTCAGAGGAGCTACAGCATCCAAAGTTGTCTTCAATGAGGATGTAAAACTATTGACGAGATACTCTATCTCCCTTACAGAGTTTAGGTAGCTACTCTGCACTGTGTTGGTATATGGCATTAGAGAACATAAAGAAGGAATCATATCCTTAAACCTAGTTACAGCGCTTTCTGAAAGACTTCTAGTGTAATGAAACTTATTCCCCACTGCTGGGTAGTCCATCAGAGTAAATGTAAATGTTATTAAGAAATGATCAGACAGAAGGGAGTTTTCAGGGAATACTGTTAAGTCTTCTATTTCCATACCATAAGTCAGAACAAGATCTAAGATATGATTAAAGTGGTGGGTGGACTCATTTACTTTTTGAGCAAAGCCAATAGAGTCTAATAATAGATTAAATGCAGTGTTGAGGCTGTCATTCTCAGCATCTGTGTGGATGTTAAAATCGCCCACTATAATTATCTTATCTGAGCTAAGCACTAAGTCAGACAAAAGGTCTGAAAATTCACAGAGAAACTCACAGTAACGACCAGGTGGACGATAGATAATAACAAATAAAACTGGTTTTTGGGACTTCCAATTTGGATGGACAAGACTAAGAGACAAGCTTTCAAATGAATTAAAGCTCTGTCTGGGTTTTGGATTAATTAATAAGCTGGAATGGAAGATTGCTGCTAATCCTCCACCCCGGCCCGTGCTACGAGCATTCTGACAGTTAGTGTGACTCGGGGGTGTTGACTCATTTAAACTAACATATTCATCCTGCTGTAACCAGGTTTCTGTTAGGCAGAATAAATCAATATGTTGATCAATTATTATATCATTTACCAACAGGGACTTAGAAGAGAGAGACCTAATGTTTAATAGACCACATTTAACTGTTTTAGTCTGTGGTGCAGTTGAAGGTGCTATATTATTTTTTCTTTTTGAATTTTTATGCTTAAATAGATTTTTGCTGGTTATTGGTAGTCTGGGAGCAGGCACCGTCTCTACGGGGATGGGGTAATGAGGGGATGGCAGGAGGAGAGAAGCTGCAGAGCGGTGTGTAAGACTACAACTCTGCTTCCTGGTCCCAACCCTGGATAGTCACGGTTTGGAGGATTTAAGAAAATTGGCCAGATTTCTAGAAATGAGAGCTGCTCCATCCAAAGTGGGATGGATGCCGTCTCTCCTAACAAGACCAGGTTTTCCCCAGAAGCTTTGCCAATTATCTATGAAGCCCACCTCATTTTTTGGACACCACTCAGACAGCCAGCAATTCAAGGAGAACATGCGGCTAAACATGTCACTCCCGGTCCGATTGGGGAGGGGTCCAGAGAAAACTACAGAGTCCGACATTGTTTAACTCTACAGGCTGTAGAGTTAAATATCAGTGCAGCTGTTGTGGAAATGTTGCAGTCCACAGCCGTTTTTTTCAAAAGCCTTTGTTATTCACCAAGTATCCACAGAAAACAAGGAATCTGACTTTGGTTTGAGCTGCTCTGTACGGCATGTAGAAATATACACTAAACACTGAATAAATCACAGCAATAAAAGTGCAAATGAAATGTGCAATAAGAAAAAAAAAAAGAATGTCCTGTCTGCAGACTGAAGATTTCACAGATCGCCTGGGCTTATGGTTTGGCAAAGCTCCAAAACTTAATAATGTGAAAAAATAAATAATTACCTGGGAAAACAGAGAGGGAACATCCTGAACTTAAAAATCTGCATGATGGCACAGCGACATTGTGCCATTGCGTAGGGAGAGCCCTGCCACTACTGATATTGTTTAAAAATACAAAAGTACTTTTTTATCCGATTACTCGATTAATCGATAGAATACTCGATTTCAAAAATATTTGATAGCTACAGCCCTAACTTCATGCCTCAACTGAGTCCCTTCGGCTGCTCCCTTGTTTGCACTCGGGGTCGCCACAGCAAATCCAAGTGGATCTGCATGTTGAACTGGCACAGGTTTTACGCCGGATGCCCTTTCTGACGCAACTCCACATTACATGGAGAAATGTAGCAGGGGTGGGAGTTGAACCGGGAACCTTCCGCACTGAAACCAAGCGCACTAACCACTTGGCCACCACCCCTACATAACTTCATGCCTCAACTACTCTGATAAAAATCAAAATAATAAAATAACATAGACTTGGACTGCAAATCTGTTTCCAACTGTAAAGAGAGTCAGGAGGGGGAAAAAAAGCCTGTGACTCAGTGTTGCATGAAAAGACAGACAAGATATCTGATGTACCTGAAACACCTTTTGAGTAAAATACTAAGAAAGGATAAGACACAAAAAAAACCCAAGCCTAAAAACAAGATAAAAGGTTTGTATTATGCTTTTAGAGATTACATAAAGAATGGCATCTTTGCACATTCTCTGCTTCGCTTCCAGATGCAGGTCCACAATTTTTTTTCATTAACCCCTCTCAAAGCCATTTAAAGATATCAGTTGTGAGTCACATTTGTGTGGATTAAAGTCACAAACTGGGACTCTTGTTGCGGGCAAGAAACGAGAATCGTCCACCGTTCCACACCAGAGGAAATGCGATGGTTCTCTGACGTGAGCACCAGCTGGTGTGAGGAGCTCAGCCCGAAGTTGTCCATTGGTTAAAGGAAATAATAATAATAATAATAATAATAATAATAATAATGTCGAGGCCTTCCAGTTATGGCGAGCAGCTGAACAGTCGTGCGGGCTTGAGCTCCGGCAAATTTGAAATAATTCTGAATACTATCGAGCAATTTTTGACCAAAGGCATCTATAAAGTCTATATGTCATCAAGAAATTGCGGAAAAGGCCGACAACTTAAAGATAAAAAGGCAGACTTTGCAATGCTGCAGGAGAAACGCGAGGAGCTCACGGAGCCGGGAGAGATGCTAAGCTATGGCAAAGCTAGCAATGACGAAAACCAACTTTTATCAGCCATACAGTCACTCAGGAACGACTTTTCCACACAACTATGTGAAGTAGTCTTATTTAATCGAGAGATAAAAGAAGCTATAATGGTCTTCTCTGAAAGACTCACAACAGCTGAAAATCATCTTAGCACAGCGGAGGACCAGATTACTTCAATAACGACGACGTCCGACACCACACAGAAGAAGGTCCAAAAGCTTATTTTACAGATGGAAGAGTTTAAAAATCGACAGCGCCGCTCAAATTTGAGGCTGATTGGAGTCCCCGAGGGGGCAGAGAAAGGAGATGCATATACATTCCTAATGGCTTGGTTACCGAAAGCTCTCGATTTGTCCGCAGAGCAGCCCCTCATCATCGAGCAAGCCTACCGACTCAGTACCAACCCGCAAAACCAGGCCCGGACAGGTGAGACACGACCACGTATCCTTTTAGTGAAGTTCCTGACGTACCGAGACAGAGACAGAGTGATGAAGGCAGCACGCTTATAGGAGAAGGTTTTTTTTGAGAACAGTCATGTTATGGTCTTCCCGGATCTGTCTGCAGAGACCCAAAAGCAGCGGAAACTTTTTGATGGAGTGAAGCAAAGATTCCGACTTTTGCGTAAGGAGTATGGACTTAAGTTCCCAGCAAAACTGCGAATTCACCACAAAGGCACTTGGCACTATTTTACCTCTCCTGGTAAGGCGGAGGAATTCGTTCGGAAGATGGAGAGCTCCACCCGCGAAGATAGCCTGGATCACCAAGGCAAGGGAGAGTAAGCTGTAAACATTAAAGTCAGCCTTTAATCGAGTCATCGGAGTTGTAGCTTAAGTTACAGCCGTTTAAAATGTCTGGCTATGTCCATTGAGCTAGGACACTGTGGACTCTGTAAATATTGAAAGTCAGTAGAATTAATTAAATAATATGGTCAAGAACAAACTTTTTTTTAATCCGAACTACTTTTGTTTACAAATGCTGGAAATTAAGCCCGAAAATGTTTTCTTTTTTTTTCTGTTTTTTTTTTTTTTTTTTGCTTAAGTGTTTGTTTTCTTTATTTTGTGGGGACTGTCAGCAACTCACTGCTCCTTTTAAAGGATCAGACTGGAGCCTAACCAAGGTCGTGGACATGGGGGGGAGTGCGTGTTCATCTGCACAGGGTTGACTTTTTGTCGTGTTTGGGAGAAGTTCCTGTTTGTTGAATTATGTTTGTTAATGATGGTCAATTTTGGAGGCACTCTATTCATTATTTTATATGACATGGTTAAAAAGTGGATGTTAATATGTTTAGTAGTTTGCTTGTATCATCCATCCATCCATCCATTTTCTTCCGCTTTATCCGGAGTCAGGTCGCGGGGGCAGCAGCTCAAGCAAAGCCGCCCAGACCTCCCGATCCACACACACCTCCCCCAGCTCCTCCGGGGGAGCCCCAAGGCGTACCCAAGCCAGCCGAGAGATGTAATCCTTCCAGCGTGTCCTGGGTCTTCCCCGGGGCCTCCTCCCAATGGGACGTACCCGGAACACCTCTCCAGCGAGGCATCCAGGGGGTATCTGGAAAAGATGCCCGAGCAACAACAACTGACTCCTTTCGATGTGGAGGAGCAGCGGCTCGACTCCGAGCTTCGGGAGGAGTGCTTGTATCATGAGTGGTGATATTAGAATAAATATGACTTCTTGGAATGTTAGGGGTCTTAGGAAGATAGTGAAGTTAAAACAAGTAATATCTGGGCTGAAACAATTAAAAACACAGATTGCTTTTATTCAGGAAACTCATTTGATGTCTGATGAATATATTTCGCTAAAAAGGAGATGGTCAGGTCAAATTATATCTGCTTCATTTTCACATTCAAGAGGGGTAGCAATACTGATACACTCCTCTGTTCCATTAAGAATCTATAACACCATCCAAGACACAGACAGCAGATATGTCATTGTTCAGGGGTCATTACTGGATCAAGATATTATTCTGGTATGTCTATATGGGCCTAATTATGATGATACACATTTCTTTGATAACTTATTTCTGACTTTATCAACACTACATGGGTGCCTCTGTTTGGCAGGAGATTTTAATTGTACTCTTGATCCAACTCTGGATAAATCCTCAGGGGTAGACCCTTCACACATGCAGAGCAGGAAAATGATTCAACACTATATGCGGGAGCTAAATCTTTGTGATATTTGAAGGCATAAGAACCCAACTAGATGGGAATACTCTTGCCACTCTGCTGTGCATAACTCAATATTCCCGTATAGATTACTTTCTTATTTCTAAAAGCATGATAGACAGTGTGAATGATTTGGAATATAAAAGTATTGTCATATCAGACAATATCACGCAGCCCACGATGGCTGCATGATAACAAGTTTTTGGAATTTCTGAGAACAAATATTGATATATATTTTAAAGTCAATACAGATCAAACATCAACATCCATAAGGTGGGAGGCATTCAAAGCCTATATACGAGGGCAAATGATCAGTTATACATGTAGTATTTCCAATAAACAACATTTTAACCTTCTAGAGTTAGAAAGGGATATTAAAGAACTTGAAACTGAAATTAATATATTAGAGACAGTTGAGACCAAACAGAAACTAGCTACTCTTAGAGCACAGTATAATGAGTTATCTACGAACAAAGCTGTATCCAGTTTAATGAAACTAAAACAAGCATTTTATGACCAAGGAGAAAAAGCGGGGAAACTATTGGCATGGCGTATAAAAACAGAGCAAAATGAAAGAGCTGTTTTAGAACTTGAGTCAGAGGAAGGAACAACTATCACTAATTTGCAAGTTATTAATAATACCTTTCAGTCGTACTATTCTAAGTTGTACACATCAGAAAATTCTACAGTGCGTCACTCAATGCATGATTTCCTAGACGGAATTGAAATACCTGTCCTAGGGAATGAAGCCAAGAAAGAACTCAACTCTCCAATTTCACTGAGTGAATTATCAGCAGCTATCGACAGTATGAAGGGAGGTAAAGCACCAAGACCTCATGGTATTCCTACTGATATTTATAAAAAGTTTAAGGGTATGCTGCTTGTCCCTTTTTTGAATATGTGTGAGGAATCGTTAGAGAGGGGTGAGTTGCCCTTATCACTTAGGAATGCACTTATAACTTTAATTTTGAAGCCAGGAAAACTCTCTACAAAGTGTGAATCATACCGCCCTATTTCTTTAATCAACAATGTTAAAATAATAGCAAAAGTTCTGGCCCGGAAGCTGGATAAACATCTGCCATCAATTATTGCTTCAGATCAAAATGGTTTTATAAAGAGAAGACAGGGTTTCCATAATGTCCGTAGATTGCTGAATATTATAAATGCTAAGAATTAATCTTCTGATATGGCTGTAATAGGACTTGATGCAGAAAAGGCCTTTGACAGGGTTGAACACCCATATCTGTTTGAAGTGCTTAACCGTTTTGGAATAGGTAGCTACTTCCTTAGATGGATAAAGGTCCTGTATCATGACTCTAAGGGTTCAGTTTTGACAAATTACATGGTATCAGGGCAATTTTCTCTACATAGAGGCACAAGACTGGGGTGCCCTCTGTCCCCTCTCCTTTTTGTATTGGCTATTGAGCCCTTAGCTTTTGCAATTAGAAATAATAAAGAGATTGCCGGCATCAAGATAGCTAATATTGAGAATAAGATTAGACTATACGCTGATGACGTGGTTCTCTTTTTGAGTAATCTTAAAAGATCTATACCCAACTTATTACAGGTAATAGGGATATTCGGCAGCTTTTCAGGATATAAAGTCAATGCAACTAAATCTAACATCATGTTTTTGAAAAATTCAGAAAGATTAGTCTCACCTCTCTACACACCTTTCAAGAATGGTTTGGAAAGTTTTACATATCTGGGTGTTAGAATTACAACTACAATAGATGCTATGGTACCAGCTAATTATAACCCTGTGGTAAACTCTGTAGTAGAATCTATCAACAGATGGAAATCACTACCATTATCCATGATTGGACGACTTAACATTTTGAAAATGATTATTCTTCCTAAGTTCCTTTACCTGTTTCAAACCATTCCACTTCCCCTGCCTACTGATTTTTTCACCAGAATGAAACAGATCTTTAGTCACTTTATTTGGAACAGCAGATGCTGCAGACTGCGACTGACCTTGTTGTATTTACCCTATGACAGGGGGGATTAGGATTGCCTTTCCTCCAGGGATACTATTGGGCAGCACAATTAAGAGCAGCCTCATATTGGTTTGGACCTAAAACAGCATTACAGTGAGTGAATATAGAAGAAATCACAACCTCTAAAGTTCCCTTAAGTTTATATCTCTACTCAGCAAATGTCTCCATATTGAAAAAAAATACTCAAAATCCCTTTGTTAGGAATACTGTAATAATTTGGTATGAGGTGTTAAACTACCTTAAAGAAAATGCTCCTTTGTCCCAATTTACCTCTGTTTGGGGGAATAGGAATTTTACTCCAGGCACCAATGATCTTGGTTTTAAGTCATGGGTGGATAAAGGCATCACTCAAGTATCAGATTATACAACAATGATATCCTTTTAAGTTTCAATGAAATCAAGGACAAGTTTAATATCAACTCAAAACACTTTTTCAAATTCCTTCAGATAAGAAACTATATATCAAAGACTCAAAATTCCCTAGCTCTTCCCACTCAGAATTCTTTGGAACTGACTGCAGTGAACCATTATGGAGCAGCAAGGCTCATCTTTAGATTTTACCAAATCATTATAGCTGGAAGTAAAGAATCCTCAGAGGATAAAAGGCTTGCATGGTGTGCAGATCTTAATGAGGAAATTACTGTAGAAGAATGGAAGGAGATATGTTTACAGTGTCAGGTTCAAACAATAAATACATGGTTCAAGTTATTACAGTATAAATGGTTGATGAGAATGTACATTACCCCTGAGGTACTACATCGTATTCACCCTAATACACCTGATACATGTGTCAAATGTGGTACTCATAAAGGTAGTTTATATCATTGTATTTGGGAATGTTCCACCATTCAAGAGTTTTGGAAAGAGATTATTACAGTCCTATCGAAAGTAGCTAATGAACCTCTTCCTCTGTGTCCTAAACTGTGTATATTTGAACTTTTTCCAGAAAACTGTGCACTCAGGAAGTTTCAGAAAAAGATGGTCATAATGTGTCTTCTTTAAGCCAAGTATAAAACTGCACTGTCATGGAAATCAATTCATAGACCAAGTACGCAAAATTGGGTTGAGGGGCTACTGCAGAGTATTGCTATGGAAAAACTGACTTATATAGTTAAGGGGAAATATAAGACTTTTGTGAAGATTTGGGGATCATTTATGGAATTTCTGGAAGGGGATGATTTTACTGCAGCCCTGTAGCCTGCTATTTCTGTGAATACACATTATATGCCTGTCTGCTGCTGAGACTTCTTGTTTTGAGCTTCAAGATTTTCAATCAACCACTTGGCATCTTCAGTCAAAGGTATTAATCCCCAGAGTGGTCGTGTTTTTCCTCATAACCCAAGAATGTCATTCAAGTTAACAACAGAAGATGTTTTGTTTTCCTGGAGAGTTGCTGGACAGAGGTGTTTGGTGATGCTGATACCTTTGCAGGAGAGTGAAGGTTGAAGGTGCTATCCGTCTTACTGTGTAGGTGTGAGACTTGGACACTAACCAGTGACCTGAGGTGACGACTGGATGTCTTTGGTACTAGGTCTCTGTGGAGGATCCGTGAGTACAGCTGGAAAGGCTTTGTAAAAACAAAAGAGTGAGACTAAGACGAGGAGTATCACTTGCATTGTGAGGGAGCGTCACCTTCAGTATTTCGGTCATGTAGTGCATGTTGAAAATCCGAGTAGCTCAAGAAGGCCAAGGGGATGCCCACGTTTCACCTAGCTGCAGCAAACAGATTGCTATTTTAGAGATGTGGGGATGGGCCAGTTGTCTGCTTGGGTGGTTGCCATCCAGAACCCAAGGCGGTTCCGTGATGTCATGAGAATGGGGCATACTCCCAAACGTGACTTGATTATCAGATCCAAGGTGGATCTGCAGCTTGATTTGGCACATGTTTTACAGAGGATGCCCCCCCCCCCCCCCCCCCCCAACAACGCAACTCCACATATATGGAGAATTGGCAAGGCTTGAACCAGGAACCTTCCGCACTGCAAACAAGCGCACCCAACTGCCTGTCTGGCACCTCTGCCATAATCAGAAATGGCATTCATAACCTCTGTTCATTAGTGTATAATTACCCACAACAACATTGTGTATTCCTCAGCTTAGAATGAGCCCTTAATATCTACATAGGAGGGGAGTGACCCCCCCCCCCCCCCAACATGGAGGCCATCATGTTGCACCACCATGTTTATACAGTAGCCCAAAAGGGACTTATTTACTCCGTCTTTCTCATTTCACAGCACAGCCGGAAGACCACAGAATAAAAAAGATGACTCAGTGCTGAACTGCTGGTTGTTAGTCCAAGGAAGATTGAAAACCTTTATTTCTGTGGAATGGAGGATCATACAAATTGCTTCTCACAAGCAATTTGTATAAAGCAAGGGAGCATGAATCCTCAAGACCAAACAAGTGAAAAACGTGAATGGAAACAATCGTCCAGTTTCCAACCTTACCACTAGATGACGCCAAATCCTACACACTGTAGCTTTAAGTTGACATCGGCCCAAATAGGCCACAAGCTGTGGGCTTCTTGGTGGGCATGTGAAGTGACCTTGTTCTTCTTGGGGATGGAAGAAATCATGGCTGGCATTGTAAGTGGCAGAAAGATCATATCTGAGACCTTCACCAGTAAGCAAGGTTTTCCCAAATTTGACATCAGCCGTTAAATTGACAGCCCTATTAAAGCATCGGTCTTTCCAATATGAAATGTGTAAACTGTTTGTCCTCACATCCTCTGTCCTTCAAATGAAGGTAAACCTGCCAAGTCTTATCCTGAGGCGTTAATCCTTCCGTCGTGAGACAGCCGCTTGCGTCGTGGCTGTTAGATTTCTCCGGTGTGGAGGTCTGACCGTTCCTCACTGCAGTGATCTGCATAAGCAATGCTGCTTTTCTTGTGTTGCAAAGTCTGGTCCTCGGGGAGGACACAGAAAATAAGACACTGCAACACAAGAAAAGCAAAAATAGGAAAAACTAGTAATGCTGTTACTTTGACTCACAATCACTTACAATATTTTTCTAACAGTCTTAATTTTCTTTAACAGTTACATTTTGTAGTATATCTACATTGGTTTAACATGAAGTTATGGAAAGCATAGATTCAGTGCGTGTCTCTATACAGACACCAAAGTGTACCTTCACATCTACACACTGACAAAATGTCAAACGTTTTGACATCAGACTGGACTGATGATTCTGCTATGATATGTATTTGACCTTCACATTCTGCATGTTATCATATTTTGATACGTGCCTTGCATGTAGGGTGACCAGATGTCCCACTTTGTGTCCCAAATTGAGATGTTTCCGGTGTTGTTATTGACAGTCAGGCTTCAGTTTTGAAAAGTGTGTTTAAAACACACTTTTTTAAAACACGAATTTCAAAACTGAAGCCTGACAATCAGTAACAATGCCAGGAACCATCTCAATTTGGGGCACAAAGTGGGACATCTGGTCACCTTAACTTGTTAGCTTCTGCTCACTAATGCAGTGCCTGCGTTATAAATAAACAATGCACTATTTCAAGTCATTGTGCATCTTGTGGCATGAAGCAATAGTACCATATAGCAAAAATAATGTGACTTGCAGACAAATGTGACATTGTTTTTCCACTTTATGACATGTTTTAGGACAGATGCACTACTCCAGTGTGACATGTAGTCCAGAAAACATCGTAACTGAATCCTATCTTTCACAGTAGTTGCAAAGGGTTTTAGCTTCGTGCAGACTTCAAGTAACTAACAGGATAAACCTGAATTCATACTGACTGACACATAATTCAGTCATTGTAGAGTTGTGACTTGTCATTGTGAGTCATTCTAAAGGGATACAGCTTTTAATCTGCTGATTGAGGGTGAGTCCCACTTCACTTTACTTTGTCGAAAGCTTAATTCATCTCTGGTCGGTTAAGAGGTGCTAACAAACTTCACAAAGAAAAACTCAGTTATGAGCATTAACCGAGACTGCACTGCAACAGCTTCACCTTTCATTAATAATAAGCAGCAAAGATCAAAAGGAAGGAAAAACATGATGCAGAACACGATGAGGTAATGGGTGCTATGATTAGCGCATTGTCCCAGAACAATTGTTTGGTTTTATTAATTAATACTGTGTCACCTGGAGAAACACATACAGGCCCTGGTGTTCTGAACAGGTCTCCCATCCAAGTACTTACCAAGCCCCACACTGCTTAGCTTCTGAGATCTGATGGGATCAGGCTGACACAGAGCAGACTGGCTCTGCACTACACTACACTGACTTTGTGTACTTTCAAAAAAAAAAAAAAAAAAAAAAAAAAAAAAAAAAAAAGAGTTTGTGTACTTCCTCACTCCAGAGAAAAATCATGTCAGAAATTTGTCCAGCTTTGGTGCATCACTGCTGCTCTGACATCAACAATCCAACACAAACTTTAAATACAAGTCCAAAAATAATTCGGACGATGTCGTCTGCGATGCTGTGCACCAATTTTGTGTACTTCCAAAAACGGGAGGTGATGGTCTAGTGGTTAAGGTGTTGGGCTTGAGACCAGAAGATCCTCGGTTCAAATCCCAGCCTGACTGGAAAATCACTAACGGCCCTTGGGCATGGTCTTTAATCCCCTATTGCTCCCGGTGTGTAGTGAGCGCCTTGTATGGCAGCACCCTGACATTGTGGTGAATGTGAGGCATTATTGTAAAGCGCTTTGAGTGTCTGATGCAGATGCAAAAGCGCTATATAAATGCAGTCCATTTAAAAAACTACACTTGCAGTGGCGCAATAGTGCAGACACGGACTAGAAAAAAAAATCAGTCAGACATTAAAGAAGGTCAGGTGCTTTTTTCCATCTTCCATTTCAGTCACACTACGGTCACATTAGTTACAAGCAACAACTTGTCATTCATTGCCTATCAGAGTGTGTGCTTTGCAGGAACAGGAGACAATGGTCACCATGACACCAGCTAGAAATATGCATGGAGGGGAGAAGCCCAATCAGTAAAGGTTAACTCATATTCTGTTCTCAGAATGCTTGCTGTAGCTTGCATATAAATATGGGATATTGAGGAGGTTCTGCAGCCAGCTATGCAAAAGTATAACATAGACTGTTGTGAATGAGGATTTATTGCTCAATAATTGATTGGTAAAGCCTTAGGGATATAGTCCTGTGTAAGTGTGGGTAGATCTGCAATTGATTCGTAATGCCTTAGGGATCCAGTAGATGGAGCGATGAAGTGAAGGAATGAGATAAGTGTCGTCATTCATCCGTCTCTCGCTACTATTTTCTCTTTAAGGGCACAACGCAACACTGCGACTGCCAATCCAAGCAGAAAGGTAGCGTGACGTCAGCTGGCTGTTTGTTCAAACAAAATAAACCAATATAGCGAAAAATGCCCCAAAACAGCATATTTCTGAACAAATCTCACATTTGGCAGTTATTCCTCATATATTTTGTACAAGTTGGTGAGAAATAAACACTTTTAAATGTAAAAATACTGTTTTTGTAACCAGATAACACCTATCAAATGATTTCAAGGTATCTTACGGAGATGTTAGCATGCTATCTAGTGATATAGGAATGTCACTATGAAAGATGTTGATCCTCAAACAAATCAAGTGAACTTTGATCCCGCTAAGCAGTCAAGCATAAAGAAAAAACTCAGTGAAAGTGTCTGGTTTTTTTTTTCCATCCATTATAATCCATCAATAAACACAGAGCACATTAACGCCAAGTAACCATGAGCCGGCCACACCTTGAGAACGCCCATCAAGTGACAAACAGTAACTGCTAGTTGCCGTTGCCTTCATTTGTAATGTGACCGTAGGGTCACTAATCAAAGTGCCTCTTCAGTGTTACTTTTAAGCTGGGGCTGTTTTTACAGGGACGTAAAGAATCTTCTTTGTTGGTTATTTTAAAATTATTTCCTGCTCCGCACCTTCAGAGATAAAATATCAGACAACCTCCTCCACCCTACACCCCCAACCACACACACACACACACACACACACTTATATTTACAACTATTGTGGAAACAGGATACAATCCACATAGTTTTGTGTATTTTATGCAGGAATTTTCAAAGTAAAACTACTTCAAATGAATGAAATACACAATCAGTTACTGAAAACTGCAGACTAGTTACACAGAATTCCTATTACAGGCCTGGACTACTCAAAAATTTGGTTTGTACTCACAACAAAATACAAAATATGATAAATTTAGTGAATGAGGGATGTTCTCTTAAATCAGTCATACACACCATATATAAACAAACCGGTCAGTGTGACTGCTTCTTGAATGAGGCCCAGTGTTTTTAACCCAATTCTCAAAAGACAAACTCAGACAGAAACAATACACACTTAAACAAATGACCTCCTGATGCACTTAGTTTACTGTAATGGCCGTCATGGTTGCCATGGTCACAATGCAACTGCATTAAATAAACACATACCTTTAAGGTCAAGCATTTAACCAGAGATGCACAACCAAATACTCAATTGTAAAGAATTTATTTTCAAAAGTCTTGCCTCTGGCTGATCTTGCCACAGCGATGTCTTATTTCTGTATGTATTCAAGTTGTTCAGAGGCATATCATCGAAGATCAAGATCAAATGTCAAAAATCGCCCCAACTAAAACTGTTGCCTTGCTTTTCCTTTTCTCATAACATCCTCAAGTGAGCACAAATCAATCCGAACCATCACAAAGGATGTTCCACTTGACATATCTGAAGATGAAGGTTCAAGGATGAAACATGGATGAGGTTTCCTGGAGGAGACATAAGGGAGCATTCACTAATTCCATCCTTGCAAGGCGACTTTAATCAATGAGAGTGACTGTTCGCTGGAGCTAATTGTGCTACTTTGAAACCACATCAATGCAGCAGTGACAAATAACGGGACCGAATCAGGTGTAGCAGTAATAACACCTGCCTCCGAGAAGAAAGAGTCTGGTTCACGGCCACCTGTGCCCTGTTCTCTTTGTACATCTGGATACCAGCACCGCTACACCAACCCATTACACCCATACACATTTGTCTGGTTTGACAACTATAATTTAAAACAAGCATAGACCCTGCATTGGCTGGAGCCTTCAAAGTGCAATGCCAGTTCCTTTACTTGTGTTTTAACAGGTTTCAATACCAGAAAGGGAAAATCAAATGGAAAATTTGGAAATATTAGTTTCTAAACAGCTTGTGACATATTGAGGTCCCATTGAGCAGAGGTCGGGAAGTCTTTGCTTTGATACAGAATAATGTTTGAAGCACAGGAGCTTCACAGATTTGTTAACATTTCAAAGTAGCGCTATGTGTTCGCCATCTCTAATTTGCGGTACTGATGAAAAGTCTTGCCACAATCCCCACCAATATGTTCTATACGAGGTCTGTCCATAAAGTATAGGTCCTTTTTATTTTTTTCAAAAACTATATGGATTTCATTCATATGTTTTTACATCAGACATGCTTGAACCCTCGTGCGCATGCGTGAGTTTTTCCACGCCTGTCGGTGACGTCATTCGCCTGTGAGCACTCCTTGTGGGAGGAGTCGTCCAGCCCCTCGTCGGAATTCCTTTGTCTGAGAAGTTGCTGAGAGACTGGTGCTTTGTTTGATCAAAATTTTTTCTAAACCTGTGAGACACATCGAAGTGGACACGGTTCGAAAAATTAAGCTGGTTTTCGGTAAAAATTTTAACAGCTGATGAGAGATTTTGAGGTGAGACTGTCGCTTTAAGGACTTTTCACGGTGCGAGACATCGCGCTGCGCTCTCAGGCAGCGTCATCAGCCTGTTTCAAGCTTAAAACCTCCACATTTCAGGCTCTATTGATCCAGGACGTCGTGAGAGAACAGAGAAGTTTCAGAAGAAGTCGGTTTCAGCATTTTATCCGGATATTCCACTGTTAAAGGAGATTTTTTTAATGAAAGACGTGCGGCGGCACAGGAAAAACACCTCCGTGTTGATAACCATTTGTAAAATCCAGGCGGCTTTTGATGGCTTTCAGTGGAGTGAGTATATGAGAAATTGTTTAACAGCTGGAGATGTTCCAACTTGTCCTTAAGGCTTCCAACAGAGGTGTTTTTCCTGTGGCGGAGCGTCGCGGCGGCTGTGAGCCGACGCTGCAATCCGCCCGCACGTCTTTCATTAAAAAAATCTCCTTTAACAGTGGAATATCCGGATAAAATGCTGAAACCGACTTCTTCTGAAACTTCTCTGTTCTCTCACGACGTCCTGGATCAATAGAGCCTGAAATGTGGAGGTTTTAAGCTTGAAACAGGCTGATGACGCTGCCTGAGAGCGCAGCGCGATGTCTCGCACTGTGAAAAGTCCTTAAAGCGACAGTCTCACCTCAAAATCTCTCATCAGCTGTTAAAATTTTTACCGAAAACCAGCTTAATTTTTCGAACCGTGTCCACTTCGATGTGTCTCACAGGTTTAGAAAAAATTTTGATCAAACAAAGCACCAGTCTCTCAGCAACTTCTCAGACAAAGGAATTCCGACGAGGGGCTGGACGACTCCTCCCACAAGGAGTGCTCACAGGCAAATGACGTCACCGACAGGCGTGGAAAAACTCACGCATGCGCACGAGGGTTCAAGCATGTCTGACGTAAAAACATATGAATGAAATCCATATAGTTTTTGAAAAAAATAAAAAGGACCTATACTTTATGGACAGCCCTCGTATATTCTTTGATTCCAGTTTTTGTTGCACATTTTCTCTTCTATTTGTCCAGTGGTTGCTATCTTAATACCTGGGCAGTAGGACTGCCATGATTAGTCAACTATAGTCACGATTACGTCAACTACCAAAATTGTCAGCAATTAATTTAATCAACGTCATCATTTTTTTTTTTAAACTTTGTTTTTTTCTCAAAACAACCGCTGTATGTCCCGCTGCCTTTCTGTCCTTGACGCACATGCACAGTAGTGGTAATCCGGGTCAGCCGTGACGTCACGCTACCAGTCAAAGTACACACATGTGATTTCCTCTGTTGCCAGATTGTTGACTCTGCTCTGTGCTGCCTATCTGTCAATCAGTCCACTGCCCTGTCTAAGGAACTTTGCAACATCTGGACTTTAGATTCTGCTGCTTCAACATGTGACTGTTGCTTATCTACTGTGAGCCTGTGTGGAGTTCTGAACATTTACTAGTTGTAGGATTTGAGTTTCAGTTACAAATCAAATCCTACTTTGATAGTTTTCAGTGATGTCGTCAGAATCGGTAACCCAGCCTCCCTGATGAAGGCCTTCAGACTTCAGACTTCAGACAGCTTTATTGATCCCAAAAAAGGGCAATTACGTTTACACTCCAATTACCTCAGACAAGATACAGCATATTAATCCACAATTATTACTTGTTTACCGTAATAATGGTACACATCAAAATTAAAGACAACACATATACATCTGACACTGTTTATTTGCACTAAACTTGAAATAGTCCGTCTTCCGAATTGAGGCAAAGTGGGTGAAGGCCGCAGCAGGAGGGGCCCGCGCTGCACAGCCTGGGGGTTGAAGGCTGCAGCAGTAAAAACCACGCTGCCTTCGAGGTGGCAAGGAGGAAGCCAGGGTGGGGGGAGTGGAGAGACACCGGGGGGGTAATAGGGATGGAGGGAGGGAGACATGCGTCGTGTGCAGATGAGTTAAATTTCTGTCAATTTCTGTCCGTGTGTGTGTAAATTCTGACAGTTTCTGTCCGTGTATGTGTAAAGTCTGATGTTGCTAGGCAACAGCAGGCTGGGGGGGGGGGGGAGTAGATGAGAAGGAGGGGGCCGAATTCCTTCACCAAGGCTGTAGATCCTTCTGGGGGAAGAGCAGGGAATTTGGCCTTCAGGAGCCGATAAGGCTGCAATGTTGATGTTTGGCGGAGAGATACAGAATTCTATTTACTGCACCCCTGACCGTCGAGAGTCCAAATTTATGAAGAATATTCTGTGGTCTTCAGCAGTACAATCTTATGCAATGCAGTGATTTTCTCCAAGATTGAATCCATTTTGCATTGAGTTCAAGAGTTCACGCAGTCTGAGATTACACAGCATTGCCCAACTCATTAATTATGACGGACTGATGAGGGGACAAAATTCGGGAAGCAGCCGTCTTGCTAATATTCCTGTGGGTCAGGGCAGCGCACAAACCAATCAGCACCAAACCTCCCACTATAAAAGCGAATACGAATAAATTAGTGCTGGGCGGTATACCGGTTCATACCGAATACCGGTGGTTTTTTTTTCTATGATATGAATTTTAGAAGTACCTCCATACCGGTGAGTGCGTTGCGCAGAGCGGCGGAACGCTGTGCCCGCAGGGCATTGTTTGAGTGGGGACAGTTTAGCGGTTGCACCAAACAAGCAGCATGAGTACAGCCCCGTGTAGAGTGAACGGATGTTTAGTGGTGAGCATAATGGCAAAACAGGGGGAAAGTTCTGAAACTGAACAACCAGAACGAGAAACTGAAACGGAAGAACTTGTACCGAAACGAGGAGCTGTGTCCGTTGTTTGGAATTACTTTGGGTTTAAAAAGTCCGACGTTGACCAAACTACAATACTATGCAAATGCTGTCGCGCTAAAGTTGTAGCAGGAGGAGGAAACACGAGCAATTTACTCCACCACCTCAGCTGCAAACATGTCCTGGAATATCAGGAATGTAATCTACGAGCTTCGTCCTCCTCGTCTGCAGGTAAAGTTAAAGCAAGCTGCACACCTTTTCTGTTTATGTTATTTATTTATTTATGGATGATTCCTTACTGAATGTTCAGGGAATAAAGAAGTTTTACTTCAGTTACTTTGGAGTTACTAAGTTTACTTTGGAGTTACATGAGTCATATAGTTTACATAGTTTACATTGTTTTCAAAAGATGTTTAAGTTGGAAAACTTGCATAATAAAAAGGTCTGTATTTTGACTACAACAATCAAGCATTCTGATTCCTCTTCATTAATACTAGTGTAGACATTCATTTTTCTACTATATTCACTCCTCATAACAGTAGAATACGCCATTCCAAGCCATTTTATTGCAGTAATTATTCTCTAAATCATTAGAAAATAAGGCAAACACCCAGTTGTGGTTGAAAAAAAAAATACTGTCAAATACCTTGAAACCGATATAATTTAGAAAAATACAGTGATATACATTTTTGGTCATACCGCCCAGCACTAGAATAAATCCTCAACGTCTTCCACAGAGAGTGGAGCCACATGTCACACTCCATTCTCTCAGGCGTCGAGAGCAAAGCCCGCTGGGTAGGTTCCGTCATGGCACGCAGGGTCCCCAAACCCTGATCTCCTTGTCGAAAACAAATGGTGTCAATGGCGTTGAGAGACCAGCTGATCAATTCCATAGTTAATCCAAATCATAATTTGAAGAATTCACAGTCTGGTGAAGCTGGGACATTGAAGGTCGGAGCAGAGAACAGAAAGGAGGAGAGGAGAGGAATGCGACCGTCCTTGCCGGAGTCTCAGGCTGATGAATGTGGGCGGTAGTTCACATAGATAATTAACTGCAAAGTCCATAAAATTTAATGCCGATCGCTGAGAACAGATTTTCCAAGCGGCTCTTAACGAAGGCTGACATACTTTAGTAATCCTTTGCTTGAAGACAGTAACACTGCTGTAGATGCCATGACATCACTGGGAGGTTCTGCAGAAACACCAAGGCTGTGCTAAAGTTATAGTATGGCCATATTACATTGTGTTTCCCACATGTCAAAAAGTGCAAATCTGGTATATTATGTAATTAAAATCGCACAAGATCATGGGCAACTGTGATCTTTGCATGCCGATTTGTCTATCTTTGAGAGAGTGAATGGGACTTAAGTACATGACAGTATGTACACTACTGTTAATTACGTGTACTTTTGTTTTATATTGTTCTGACTGTACTGTTATTTTATTTGGAAAAACACTTTGCACTTGAACATTCTTCTGGATCTTGGCTCCAGAATATGTTCTGGGCTGATTCAAAAATTACACACAGTACATATTTTTCTTAGAACATTCTTCTTCTGCTCACAAAATGTTATCAAAGTTCTTTACATCTTGTGGAAGTGTTTTCAGTCATTTTGCATAAACATGTTGTACTCACTGTTCTCACGGTTAAAAAAAAAAAAACAATAATTACCATTTAGGCACTCTGGCAAAACAATTTATTTCGGGATTAATAAAGTTATTCTTATTCATACTTCTCTGAAATGAATGTTCCTGAATGCTAGGACATTATCCATCTGCTCACCAACATCCTCTTGTGAATTTCTGAGTTAAATGTTGTTGTGGCAAATATTCCAATGGATCTCAATTCCAAAATATATCTGGAGTACCACCAAAATTTACAGTTTTTCTCAGTTGCTAAAACACTAAACCCTGTTGTCTGAACCAATTGCTCAGTTGCTTGAACCCACTGATTAAATCAGTCACTCTTTTGGCAAAACCATACGCACTTTTCACCTGTTTAGACACAACTTACCAACACATTTAATTGTGTTGAATAATGGTGAGCACACGTGGCAAACGTCAAACACAGGTAAAGCACTGGGGTCACCGGCTGAACACAACTACTCAAAATTGATCACACTTGTGGCCAATGATGCGATGGACTCTGGTTTTTACAGTCTGTTTTACCAGTGTCTTGTGTTTGTGTCTCCAGCAGATGGCGCCCTCAGTTTTGTGTTCACGCCTGATTATTGATGGACTGTTTGAACCCTGACTTTCTGTTCATGAATTGCCAGATTATTCCAGATGATTTTAAGGTCTTAGAACCAGGCCAGATACTTGCATGCTGCATGTCCATTGCTCTCTGTTGCCTTGCTTTCCTCATTTTGCCTCGCCAGCTTCCAAAGCCTCGTCTATGATCCAGACAGATGCCAGGAGGACCAAACCTGATTGCCGCCTTGTGACCTTGACCGCATCTTTTAGCTGTGCACTCAAGATGCCGAAGCTTTCCATAGCTTATGCTCAGGTAACACTGGCCTCCCCCTCTAATTCCTGCATTTGAACTGTCTTTTCTGGATGTTCCAGACGATTCCAGTACGGCTCCCAAGCAGACATGGACCCCTGGCACTAACTACCTGCACTGCAACGTCACCTTGGGAACTCCTTAGCTACCAGCATGGCGCGCGTCTCGACTAAATGCCAGTTAAGTTCTTCTTCGTCTCAATGAGATCTCGCTCTCACTTGTGCCTGTTTGTGACTGTGCTATGATAAAGAACTATTCCAAGAACTCTGTTTAAGAACTGCATGAACTCTGATATCACACAACTGAAGAACCCAGCCGTATTAAGTCCTGCTTAATTGGCGTAGCGCTTCAACACACAGCACTTGTTCTCTGACCTTTGGATACAACTTATGAACTATGACCAATTGCTGAACAGTGAACTGTTTTTCTTAAGAAGATAACTTTATTTCATGAACCCAGCCGTTAAATTTTTTACCGAAAACCAGCTGAATTTATCGAATGGTGTCCACTCAGTTGCGCCTTACAGTTTTGAAAAAATTTTGATCAAACAAAGCAGCAGTCTCTGAGCCATTCCTAAACAATGAAAAAAGGACGAGAGGGTGGGCGACAGGTCTGCTGGAGGTTTCTTCCTGTTAAAAGGGAGTTTTTCCTTCCCATGATGCACTGTTTCTTTCTCTTTTTGCTCTGTATGCACCACTCTGCATTTAATCATTAGTGATCGATCTCTGCTCCCCTCCACAGCATGTCTTTTTCCTGGTTCTCTCCCTCAGCCCCAACCAGTCCCAGCAGAAGACTGCCCCTCCCTGAGCCTGGTTCTGCTGGAGGTTTCTTCCTGTTAAAAGGGAGTTTTTCCTTCCCACTGTAGCCAAGGGCTTGCTCACAGGGGGTCGTTTTGACCGTTGGGGTTTTTACGTAATTATTGTATGGCCTTGCCTTACAATATAAAGTGCCTTGGGGCAATTGTTTGTTGTGATTTGGCGCTATACAAATAAAATTGATTGAAATTGATTGATAGTAGCAGTAGTAGTAGTAGCAGTGTTGTCTTGTTGAAAGATCCAGCCCCGGCGTAACTTCAACTTTGTCACTGATTCATAAACATTGTTCTCAAGAATCTGCTGATATTGACTGGAATCCATGTGACCCTCAACTTAAACAAGATTCCCAGTACCTGCACTGACCACACAGCCCCACAGCATGATGGTACCACCTCTAAATTTTACTGTAGGTAGCAAGTGTTTTTCTTGGAATGCTGTGTTCTTTTTCAGCCATGCATAATGCCCCTTGTTATGTCCAAATAACTCAATTGTAGTTTCATCAGTCCACAGCACTTTATTCCAAAAATGAAGCTGGCTTGTCCAAATGTGCTTTAGTATAGCTCAAGCGGCTCTGTTTGTGGCATGTATGCAGAAAAGTCTTCCTCTGCATTACAGCATCATACAGCATTTCTTTGTGCAAAGTGTGCTGTATAGTTGAATGATGCACAGAGACACTAACTGCAGCAAGCTCATGTTGTAGGTCTTTAGAGCAGGTCTATGGGTTGACTATGACTGTTCTCACTATCCTTCGCTTCAGCTTATCTGAGATTTTTCTTAGCCTGTCACTTCGGGCCTTAACTAATACTGCGCCTGCGGTCTTCCATTTCCTCCCTATGTTCCTCACAGTGGAAACTGACAGCTGAAATCTCTGAGATAGCTTTTTGTATCCTTCCCATAAACCATGATGTTGAACAATCTTTGTTTTCAATTCATTTGAGAGTTGTTTAGAGGGTCCCATGTTGCCACTCATTAGAAGAGATGCAAAGAGGGGAAACATTTGCAAATGCTCACATTAAATACCCTTTCTCATGATTGCATTCACCTGTGTAAGGAGGTCAACGGTCAATGAGCTTACCAAACCAATTTTGTGTTCCAATAGTTAAATGTATTCAAATCAATACAATGGCAAGGGTGCCCAAATTTATGCACCTGGCCAATTTTGTTTAAATAATTATTGCACACTTTCTGTAAATACTAGAAACTTCATTTCACTTCTCAAATATCAGTGTTCGTCTGCTACATGATATATTTAACTGAAATTTCTGATCCAGACAATCATTGATTTATAAAGGAAAATCATGAAAATTATCAAGGGTGCCCAAACCTTTGCATACAACTGTAGTAGTAAGACTTTTGCAAATACATCTTCTATTACTATAAACAACAGGTTTGTTGTATCACACAGCTCTTGAGATGGAGCAATATCTCCAGCTGGTGGGCATTTAAGTGCTCCAGTTTTTTAAGAATATCATGTAATTTTCATTATTGTCAAAGTCACAAAATAAATAAATAATTGTACATATCGCACACTTGTTGTCGGGATATATTAGTTACTCACTATAGGCATGTCAACCAAAACCTATGACCTGCCACACATCAGCTAAGATAAACCCTAAATCGATGTGAAACTGACTTTCCGATAAAGCAGAAAAACTTTAAAAAATTTAAACTCTGCACACTGTTAAGCACAGAAGAAGTCCAAGTTCTTTTATGAATCCACTGGAGGAATAGTTTTAACTCCATGAACTCACCTTCACTGACTACCATAAGATTAATGTAATATAAGTCCAAGAACACCGTGTTCAAATCTTAAATTGGACATTAACTTGGAGGAGGTACTTAGAAAACACATCTTGAGCAAATCCTCAACATTAAGGTTGACCCCACAGGGAGAGTTCATCTTCACCCAAGAACTAATCTGCTTTTGAACAGATTCTACCATCTTAACCCCAGTGCTCCCCCACCTCCCCTCGCTGGTGCCTTATCTCTCTCATTGCCATCACTCCTCTCTAGGCAAGTGCCAATCTCCTCACTTTGTAATTACAAGCATATAGCAGCTGCACAATTATAAGCCACCAAACAAAAACAGTACCGGCACACGATAGTTTATGTGTCGTGGCAACAGACGCCAACGCACAGATGCAAAAGCAAGGAGTGCTCCGGTGGGACGCGCCTTTCTGGAGATAATAATATATGAGACATAACATCCGACTTTGACGTCTACTACGCCAAGAGGGGAAATGCAATAAGAATTTATTCATCGACTAAAGAAAGGAAGGAAATGAAAGTGCCACTGCCGCTCATTTCAACATGAAACATGCTTTTGAGAAGCCAAATCTCACACAGATCTGACTAATCAGAAAATCCACAAAGGGGAGAGAGATTTCTGCTTGTGTGTGTGTGTATGTGTGTATCTCCTGATCAGTTAGAGTCCCATCTCGCTCCACATCCGATAACTCACCAAAGGAAACAAAAGAGAAAAGGCGGTTCTGTCCCTGGTGAGGTGGAAATGGCTATTAATAACTTCTTCTCAAACATAAATCAACCTTGTTTCTACACAGTTAATCAATTGCTAAAGCCAATGGACAAAAGATAATTGATCTTTTGTCATAAAGGGTAAATCGGTTCCAGTTTCACTTTCCAGACTTTATCCTTGTGGATATTATTTGTCTGCACTGCAGCTATGCCAATGGACGTTTGCATCGACTTTTAAGGGATTGCAGTGCTGAGATTATCTAATCCCAATCACTGGGCCCATTATGCCTCTTCTCCATGACCACGAAGCAGCACACACAGCTGGAGGACGACCAAGTCAAAGTCATTTAGCAGACCAGCTATTTGGCCTTTCAATTACATGCAGTTGTGCTAATAGGCCTTGACCAATGTCTTGCACTCACAAGACCAGTTTTTAAATGAAAGTCATTACAGGGCTGATGCATACCATGTGCACTCTACACACCACGATAAGAATGTACAAGTAAATAAACATATGTCTGTAATGGTGTTGTGAACTATGTAAGACTTCAACATATGACTTCTGTGTGACATCACTATGAAACTGTTCATACCAATCAATCACAAATATTTTTTGCTGACCAATATTTGCCTTAGATCATCCATCTAAGCTTCTTTATTTTTGAAATAGACCAAAAAAAAGTGACTTTCAGACCATGTTCTCCTTGACTTTTGGTCATTGCCCAAACTACACCAAAATCTAATCATCTCCATATTATATCAATCCAGGTACAGGTGAACCTCGTTAACTCACGCAAGTTGGGGTCCACAAAATCAAACCGCGAGCTACAACCCCAGTTCCAATGAAGTTGGGACTTTGTGTGAAACATAAATAAAAACAGAATACAATGATTTGCAAATCCTTTTTGACCTATATTCAATTGAATACACCACAAAGACAAGATATTTAATGTTCAAACTGATAAACTTTTTTGTTTTGCTCATTTTGAAATTGGGGTTGTACTCTAATATCTTTCCACGTAATATTAGCACCAAATTTGAAGGAAATCCATCCAGCTGTTTTTCAGTTGTGTTGTCCACAAATGCACACGACAGTGAAAACAATACCCTGCTACTGGGGAGCAAGATAAAAAGAATTTGCAGTCACATCTGAAAAGTGGCTGTCATGTCTCTGAATTCCACAGGGTGAAGTCGATGAGAGTCTACAACTCCCCGTGATAAGAGAGGATGCCAGTCCAATACAAGACCAGTACCCTGTTACAGCTGGGTGAACTGAGACAATGCAGGTGAAGCGTCTTATCCAAGGAAACTATAGCGTGACCAGGAATCACACCCAGGTCTACATATCGGGACCTCAATTCCTTATCCCACTGAGCAACCTGCCCTGCAGCTTGCAATGGAAAAAGTGTCACTCACTTGTCACTCATCTTTAATCGCTTATCGGGTCACGGGGGCAACAGCTCCAGCAGAGGACCCCAGACTTCCCTTTCCAGGGCCACACTGACCACCTCTGACTGGGGGATCCTGAGGCATTCCCAGGCCAGTCTGGAGATGTAGTCTCTCGACCTAGTCCTTGGTCTCCTTCGAAATGGACATGCCTGGAACACCTCCGTAGGGAGGTGCCCGGGGTCATCCTTACCAGATGCCCGAACCACCTCAGCTAGCTCCTTTCAACGCAAAGGAGCAGCGGCTCTACTCCAAGCTCCCCAAAGATGACCGAGTTTCTCACCCTATCTCTAAGGGAGGCACCAGCCACCCTCCTGAGGAAGCCCATTTCGGCCGGCTGTACCTGCAACAGAGTTGGGACAAAGTCACCATCAAGTCACTCTCAAGTCATGAATCAGCAAGACCCAAGTCAAGTCTCAAGTCAGCTTGCAAACAATTGGTGGTCATTATGACTTGACACTTGACTTGGGACTTGCATACTGATGACTTGAGAATGACTTTGTCCCACCAATGACCTACGATCTAGTTCTTTTGGTCATGACTCATGATCTAGTTCTTTTGGTCATGACTCAACCCTCATGACCATAGGTGAGAGTAGGAACAATGATTGACCAGAGAAGATTGGAAAAAGTGTATCCAGCCTAATTTTAACAGAATATGAAAACACCCTGTGCAAGGTTGTCTCACTGCTTGTCTAGTGCTGTGTCAAAGATCATCTTTTATCCCGCCATGTTCTTCTGACAATTAAAAAGCAAAACACTTCTGACAGGCTGATTAAGAGTTCGGCAATTCAATCAAAGCTTTTCGGCAGCACATTAAAAATCTATCAACTACAAAATCTAACTTTGATCCAGAAGCAAACCTGTCAGATGAGCTGCAAACTAGATGGATACTAAACTGAAAAATGGGCTGTCGAACAGAGCACAAGCCGCATAAACGCACCTGCAAAAAGCCTATTTTAACAAGCAAAGACCTTCATGGCCAGAAAATTGAAGGGAGCCACACAAGCAAAACAGAAAAGCCTTTCTGCGTGGTGTTCCAGTTTGTATTCACACAGCATAAAGACATTTAACTAGGGGGATTAAAAAGAAGCCTGATGCCCAGCTTCAAGTAATCCAGTGCCCTGCCATCGCCTCCATCGTCAAATAGCAGCAGCAGGCCAGCTGTTGCGTGCACCAAGAAAAGCTGCTCTGCGACACAGGACCAGTGTGCCTCCCCATGACAAACAGCTATTAAATCTAAATTAACACTGTTTTGTATGATCAAACACAATGACAGAGGTCACGGGCTGAATGCATTAGCACGTCTCGGCAGAATTCAGAGAACACAGCGCCGATGCTTGTTGAGCAAGCTGACTGTGGACCACTTGCCTGCACAAACTGTCGAAATATAATGTCATGCATAAAGTATTTAAACAGCACCGTTTGAATGATCTGGTAAAATACTGCACAATTTTTGTTAAAGATTTACCAACAGAGGAAGGTGGAGGTTATGTGGTCTGTCTGCAGCGATGGAAACTAGCTAAGTACGTTGAATATAAGAAGACCCTGATTATAAGACAACACCCCGTTTTTCCAAGACATATTTTTGGAAGGATCCTTTCTGAAGTCCAAATCTTTTTTAAAAGGGAAAATGCTTTTATTTGAAAATAATGCTCAAACTAGCACATTGAGAAGGGGGTGGGGGGACACAAGCTTGAATGCATAAAGTAGTGGTGCAATGAACCGTGCAAACTGGTGTACTTTGGCTCCTCAGATATTCATGTCATGTCATCATGTCAGTCAGCCAATTCTCCAAAGGCTGGGCTTTCTGTGCAGGCTCACCACTTCTGCCATGAAGGGACCAAAGACTTTTCTGATGGGTAAATGCCCAAAACATTTCATGAAGGAAAGACGAAAATGATTGTGAAGATTTTTTTTAAAGAAAATCTTTAACTGTTTCTCTCTCTCTCTCTCACTCTCTCTCACTCTCTCTCTCACTCTCTACGCCCTGCTTATGGTGATTTCCGTGTGCACCTGTTCCTGATTCACTGTTTACCACCTGGGGTTTTATAGGCTTACTGGGTGGTTTTGTTCTTTGCCAGTTTGTTGTGCCTTGTGCCCTCATTCCAGCTCTGTACCTGTGTTCTTGTTCCTGCCTGCCTCATAGTGTGTACCTTACCCACTGCCTGTTGCCTTGACCACACCATTTAGCCTGATGATTTCTGTACTGCTGCTTTTGTTGGACTGCCTACTCGTGTACCGACCACTCCTATCTTCTTCAATAAAGTTTACTAAAAACCAAAGCTGTCTGCTGGAGCCATGCATTTGTGTCCTACCATTTCTGAGCATCCCGCCTGTCAAACAGAGTCTATTTAGGACATAATAAAATGGTGGTGGTTAAAATGGTGGGCTTGTAATCACAGTATCCTCAGTTAAAATGTCTGTCGAATCCTTGAGCAAGGTCCTTAATCCCCAAGATGTTTCCAGTGTGTAGTTGAGCGCCTCACACGGCAGCACCCTGAAATTGTGATGTCTTCGCTTTGTGCATGAAGGTGGTATATAAATGCAGGTCATTTAACGGGGAAAGTGTATTTTTGCTTTTTTTTTTCCTGGTGTGAGCTAAAAGCAAAAGCGCACAGCAGGGTGCAACTCTGCTGCTCTCTTTATGAATCTGTCCTGATGCAGCAAAAATAACATGGCTCTGTTGTTGAAATAAAATTGCTGTGGGATAAGAGGAATTGCTTTGTGCAGGTGTTAAAATAGCCAGGGCGGCAGTCAGGACAGCACGTTACTCTGACATGTGGACCTGGGAGCATGGCACATAATTGTGATATATTGTGCATTGCGTATATATTATGCATGCTTGTTGTAGTAGTTGTGTAGATAAATAACAAAAGTGTTAAAATGCAGAAAATCACCAGTGGGCAATATGAGTGTAAACTGTACCCAACAACACAACAAGCGCCCGTTGTTCACATGGACAGAAGCGTTTTACAGGTACAGTTGTATTTGACACCACCCACTCTTGAGGATGTGTTACATGTAAAAGTCTAGTCTGAGAATATAAGACCACCTCATATATTTTCAGATGTGTCCTTAAGGAATATACTTAATATATATAGAATATATATAGAAAATACTGTCTTATATTCAGGTCAAGACAGTACTCTGGTACTGTACTTTAGTATAAATTTAAGGTACTTTTATTTTACTTGAGTATTTCTACTTTGTTACTTTATACTTCTCTGCTATATCTCAGAGGACAACAGTGTAAATTTCGCTCCACTACATTTATCTGACAGCTTATATGTGGATTCAGAATAACAAGACAAAAAAATATCATCATCATATTTTTGCCTCATTACTGAACTTGTCCAGCAAGATGGTTTTTCCTTTCATTGCTTTAAGATTCTTGCTTTCCTTTGATTCCTTTCCCTGTGATGTCACAAAGTCAAACAAGGTTGAAATTTTGAATTCTGACTGCCCTCCTCTGTCGGTCAGTGGAAGTAATCATGATTGGGTGACAGAGGGATCCATCGTCTGAGTAGGGTGGATAACATTCCTGGAATTTTAAAAGTTGGAGACTTTGCCTGGGAATTAACAGAAATATATGGGAATAAAATGGAAATGTGCAAAATTTTAGGTTTCCCTATAACAGGGAACTTCATTGGAGTTTAACAAAAAACAACATCTTGTAAACATATTGCAAATACAGTTGGATTTCTAGCCTGCATGATGCTTGGGTACCACTGGAATGACTTTGTATCATAAGAAGAAGGGGCTATGTAGAGACACTAAGATGAGGTGCATCAGTTGCATTGTGAGGGAGCATCAGCTTCAACATTTTGGTCCTGTGGTGCGGTTCTTCGTGCATGATCCAAAGGACCCCAGTGACTGGAGAAGGCCAAGGGGATGCCCATGTTTCACCTGGATGCAGGAGATAGATGGTTATTTTGGAGATGTAGAGATGGACTGGTTGTCTGCCTGGGTGGGTGCCATGCAGGCATAAGGTGGTTCCGTGGTGTTGTGGATGTGGTGAAGTGCAGCACCAGTGCATGCTCCTGGACCCGACTCCACCCTGCGCTGTGTATTCCTCAAATCACATGCCCACAGCACACAACTTCCTGCGAACCCCCTGCATGCACTGTGCATTCACCCATCACATGCACAGATCATTTGTAGAATCCTGCAGACTTACTGAAGCCACTCTGCTGCACTCGAGCCTGACGTCCTGATCCAGTGCAATAAAATGCAGAAACCAGAGGCCTGTGGACCTCGGGTTTTTCCAAAGGAAAAATATTTATTTCATTGTACTTTCTTTTAGTGAAAGGAATCCAAAAAAGTTCTACTTACAAATGAAAATCAGTTTAATTTTTTTTTTCTTTGAAATGTTTGCATGCATGTCTACTTATGAGAAAACGAAATATTTGCATATGATACCGTTTGTAAAAAAAATTAATTTCCAGTTAATTCCAGTTATGTTCTGTAATTTCCTGTGAATTCCCATGTAACATTTCCAAATTGGAATATCGCAAGTTGTAAAAAAAAAAAAATAATAATAATAATAATAATAAATTCCTATGCTTCATGTACCATGGAAAGTTTCAGGAAATTTTCTGTCTCTTTACAACCCTTCCTCTGAGTGCCCTTCTGGTTTATGTTGTACCAGAAAATCACACAAAACTGTATATAATTTTAAAAATAAAGGATAACGAAAAAAGGAAGTTGATCCTCATAGAACAGCACACAGCCTCTTGATTGATTTTATTTGGCCAGTGAATGAACACCCTTCAGACTGAGCGGTTTTGTGATTTAAGGCTGAGACCCGCTGGCAGCGCACTGTGCCCGCGAAAGGTCAGTTCAGTCTGAAAATCCAAAATATTAAAGCATATACAGTGGAGACAATGACATTAAAGAGACTTGGCAGCACAACGCCTGTCTGACTTTAAACCGCAGCTCTGGCTACAAAAAGCAGATGGTCGATCGGTGTTGATGCTTTGAATTCCAATCATTCCAAGAGCAGCTGACTGAAGTGTGAGTTCTTCACAAGACAAAATGGAGATTGCAGTAACAGAAAGGTGCAACACATCCATCGAGGCTCAGAACACACCACATATTCATTTATGTTCTATAACCTCTTATGGGCCTTTCACACTGAATACGTCAGGCCAATCCGTCAACGTTTCGGAATCCATCGGAAAACGGATCCGACGGATCCGACGTATGACGTTAGATGCGTCGCTTTGGAAGCGGCAAAAAAAAAAAAAAAGGGGGGGGGCGGGTTGCTACGTCACACTCTGGACGTTTCCACAATCTGAAAAAAGTTTCCATCACCCTGCTGGGAGAAGCTTTTTTCAGCTACTTTTTGGAGTGACGCTGACCAAGGGAGGACTGACGACTTGGTGGGATATCAATCGAACCGCGACAGCGAGCTGACCCGCACGGAGAAGCCGGCCTTCAGGCATCATCACTGGGCAGACCGAGGCAGGCAGCCGGGGTGATGGAGCAAACCCACTCAGTCCGAAATCTCCCACTTTTTGGATATATGCGAAGTCCCAGTTTGCCCAACGGAGGTTAGTTCTGCAGCTTTATCGAGGTGAGAATAATATTAAAATAAAACATGACATTTGCACTGCTGTGAAGGTTTATTGATCGGCTAACTTTAGCATAGCCTTTTAGCACAGTTGATCTGAGTGAACACTTTAATTTCTAAATGGTTCAGTCTTTTTTATTTTTACTAAATAAAGCTACAGCTTTTTTCAGACACCACAAAAGCTCAACTTTAAATAACTTATTTTTTTCAGGCGTTTTTTTCCCCCCTTTTTTATATATAAACTGTTTAGTGTTTCTTTATATTTAAAGAAATATTTTTATTTGTCCCAATCAGGAACATTTGCTGTGCAGACAACCAAACTTCCATTGATGAGCTGAACACCACAAAGTCCAGTCGAAAGAAAACATCTCTGCTCTTCAAAATAGGACAAAAGTGTCTTCAGCAACACCACCAGAGTTCAAAGCTGCAGAAGAGACCTTCATCTGGTCCAGAGAATCCAGCAGAACATCACCTGCTTCTAAATAAAAGGCTCTTTCAACAGCAACTATTTTATTATTTTTAAAAAGCTGTTTCATTTTATATTTTAACAATAAATGAACGGATCATTAAAAATGTCCACGAAATCAAAGTCAAAAGACATTTGCACAAGTAGAAGGTCTCCACTTATTGTGCTCAAATTCATATTTTAGAAATGACTCTGTCCTGATCACAACATTAAAGGCAATTACATATTTTGGCGAAATTACCAGTTGAAATGACTATAAAAAAATTCATCATGAGGTTTATGTCACAGAAATCCTACTTTACAATCACACTGCAGTCATTGTTAAATTATTTCCTGTTGCATTTATAATAAACATTTGTATTTATTTACAGTGTCTTTTTATGGTTGAAATGAGATATAAATAATCTACCAGACATAAAAAAAAAAAATGTACAAATTTCCATAAAAATAAAAAAAATAAATGTCTGAGGTTCCTTATGTTAAACAAGAAATTATCTAATCTGAAATCACAGGTGGTTTTAATTTACAGATGAAAGGTTTCTAAAGAACCATTTATTGATTTATTTAGCTATTTTAATTACAAGTGTTCTAAACTTTTTTTAACAGTAATCAGAAATTCTGAGGTAACAAACAACAACAAAAAACATTTCCAAGGATTTTTCTTCAGAAAACTGCTCCATAAATGAGCAGTCCTGTGACACGTATGTTTTGCACAGATCAGTGGTTTCAACACCGATCCTTTTTTTTTTTTTAAACACCGATCCATTTTGTAGAGATCAGTGGTTTCTGCCACTACTCTTCTGTGTTTTGGCCCGACGCGTCGTTCCTATTGGACAACGCAAAGGTACGTCACAGCTCAGAGCATCGAAAGTTGGATTGGATTGAACTTTGACTCCGTCAGCCTGCTGACAAGCGGCAGTGCGCGCTCCCGTCAGATGCGTCGGTTTAGCTCGGCTTTTGACGCGACACATCTGACGCATCTAAAACGCAACGCGTCTCATTTAAAGTAATGCTTTTTAGACCGAATTTTGATGCATCTGACGTATTCAGTGTGAAAGGCCCATTACTCTACTTAAGGGTCACATGGGGCTGAAGCCTATCCTAGCAGTCACTGGGCAAAAGGCACAGTACACCCTGGACAGGCTGCCAGTTTATTGCAGGGCTCAGAACACATAAAATATAAAAACAATTCCTGAACAAAAAAAAATCCTTGCTCCACCCTTCATCAAAGCTCCGCCCCAGAGAAACTTCCCACTAGTCCTAGTCCTAGTATTAAGGAGAGCATGCTGAAGTTATTTTCACATTTATAGTAGTAATATAATTATAATACTAACCACAGCCTGAGAAAATGGATTCTACTACATGTTTGCAATATTATCTAAAGAGTTTCTGACTCCTCCATTTTTTGCAAATCCACATCAACACAAAATAGTAGCTAAACCATAGTAGAGTTTACAAGCATTATCAAGCCACCTATGTGAGGCCTATCTGAATATCACATCATCTAAATAGAAAAACTCCGCCCTCAACTTCACATCAAGCTCGTTGGTCTACAAAGCACACTTTCTGCACCTGAACACGTCAATTTTAAAGTGACATTATCGTTGCCAAACAAAGCATTTCAGGACTTCATATTTGTAACCAATATGAAATCAGATATTATTTATAAGCCCTACTGAGTATTTCTTCTGTGAGCACATATAATTTGGGCTTTTTTTAAGTGTGTCTGTGGGCTTATGGTGTGCACTGTGCACCTTTTTTTTTTTTAAACCTGACTCGCTGTCACCTGCAACTCAAAAGCGGATATCTTGTCGAATGTTTTGTAATATATAAGCTGACAACGAGCTTTTCCTTTGGTATAATCCAGAGTGCCTGAGTCTGAGATTTTGGTAAAAGTCCAGAGCAGAAAAGTAATTTCTAACCTAACAGCAGTCATGTGACATTTTCCAATTGATGACGTGAATTTCTTAAGAACTGTTTTTATAGTTTCATGTCTGCTGTCATTCCCAACCATAGAAATAAAACATGTTAATGTTGCAGGTATATGTCAAATGTCAGCAGATCATTTCTCATTTGGCCGCATCGCGTGAATGAGTGTTGACAGAAGCAGCTACAATGCACACAAAACCACCTACCTATATAATATATATAATTTTAACTGTTCCGGTTGCGTTGACTAAGTGTATCATAAAAAGCAATGCACCCAAAGCTAAATGAATTCAAAAACATCTGATCTGGCAGTCAGGAGTCGCTGTGCATATGGCAGCCAATTGGCTTCACTCCTCCAACAGTTAAAGGATTTTAGCAGAATGGACAGAGTGTTCACTTCCCATGTTGGAGATCATGTGGTCACATCCCAAGGACAGCAAATGTGAGGAGTCAAAAGCACAATGCAGAGCAGGCGTGAGTGGAGAACTGAACTACTTGGCGCCAAGAGCTGGTGCTGTGCCACATTGTGACAAATCTCTTTTAGGAAAGAAGTGAGAAATTGGTGACAAAGACTGCCACCAGTGTCAGGTTTAGGGCCTCTCGTGCTAACATGGAGATCATTTCAAAATTATCACTAGCTGTACATGTTGTAGTGAATTATCAACTTAATATTCAGAGGTAAATGCTTCGCTATGATAATGTCCCTTTCACACAAAGCAGCATATAGATGAGCAGAAGAACACATTCTACTTCAACAACATGGGAAGTAAACATGAAAATGACAGGGCAGGTTTTGGAAAAAATACTGTATTATCTTGCATTTCTTTTATGTTGTGCCCCTTCCCCATAATTTAATAACACTGATTCTCCACCAAGTGTCATGAAATCTAAATGAATTATACTCTCTCTAAATTCAGTGACATTTCCTGGAACATCTGTTTTTGTAGAGCCACCTCAAAATGTAAGTTTCTTTTTCAACCGCTCTCCCAAAGTATCATTAAGATATGTTCAATACTTTTTAAATAATTCTCTGGATAATCAAACAGATGCTTGCAAAAAGCACAACATATTTGTCAGAGGTAACAAACTGCGTCCAGATATGCATGAATGAGAATCAGTTTATGGCTGGAAATAAAAGGTTTGTCTATTTTATAGCAAAAATTTGTTGAGCTATCAGTTATGCTTTTATTTTGGAGTCCCACCTGCTCAGAACTACAACTCAGCTTCATAAATGTCAAATCTTTGTTACTGCAGTAAAATTATTTTTTTGATACGCAGGTTCTTAACAAGAAATTGTTTCTCTTGTGGTTTGATATGTTAAAGGTGATAGAGAGAGGTTGAATGGGGCATTAATCCTTGTTCTGTGATGTGATATGTAGCCCAAAAAAAATTGGTTGGGTCTGTAATGGCTCAGAACCTTCCTAAAAGGCTCTCTGAAACAGCTATGTTACTATGCTGGGTTTAGAATGCCTCGTTTGCCTTTAATGACATCGTTTCGGAGCTTATTTGGCAACCTCATTATGAAATGCAAGTAGGTGGCGCTGATCGGTTGCCGTTGTTTGATTGGTTGCCCTTGCTCTCACTGAAAAGAAAGCATTATTTATTTATTTTCATTGCTTTTATATTTTCTGTTGTGTTTCTAGACAGGTTTTTTTTTTTGCCTCTTTCTCTAAAATTGTATATAATAATCATTAGATTATTAATATATAAACAAAAATAAATTTAAGAAATATTACAATTTGAAAACAAATGCACCCGAACGTGATGACAGCTGCAATGCTAACTTTTAACATTGAAAATGCCATAGACATGCTAACGCGTTAGCATCGCTCCCGTTTTTAAAGTTATAAAATACATCTATCAACTGTTTCAGAAGAACATAACAGGTCGGTTTAAAGTAGACCTGCATTGAAATAAATGCAGTCAGATCTTCGGTCCAAAAAATGACTTATATTTACACATAAGATCCTTCTGAATGTAGTAAAGTAAATCTGCAAGCCCAGATCTGTCATTCAACGGAGAAATCTTCATTTGAAAATGACAAATTTACAGCTAACATTTAGCCCTCCGCAAACAGTCCCTCTCATCATGGACGCTGCCGAGATGTCAGGGACAAGACCCTCTCCCAGCATGCATTGCGCGTGCCAACTGTAATTTGTGGATTTACGTCAGTTTGCATCTGCACCTTTTTCTTGTCTTATACGGAAGGATCTACTTTTTAAAACTTCATATTGTCTTGCAGTATGCTCGATGAGTACACATTTCTTTTATTTGTGCTTGAAAACTATTTTTGTGGACATTTTCATACGCCCATTTGATTGAGTGGTGTCGCATTGAAAATCTACTGTCTTTCACCTCCGGTGTACCATCGCGGGCTACGGAGGCAAAACCCGCAAAGAATTCAAGTCATTAAAAATATATAAACCTCTCTCAGCGGCCACGGAGCTCTGCGGCTCCGATTACCGAGACGTGCGGCGCTACGGATTTTGCAGAAAGAAGTCTGTCCTTGCGAGCAACAGGTGTCACCGCGCGCACTGCATTAAAACAGCGAGCGTAGTCTCTGGACTTGTGCCAAGTTGGCTGCAACTCCATTCAGTAGACAGAGAGGTGGTGCTGGCTGCACAGCAGACACGGGGGTGAGAGTGCCGCGGCGGCATTTAACGATCGCATGCACTCGGTAAGCGTATCGGGGGCAGTGAATGAGAGCGAGGCGTCGGGGAATAATGTCGCCCGCTGTCGATGCCGCCGCTGATCTGATCCCCGGATCTGAGCATGCAGAGCTGTATCTCACATTCATTGCAGCTTACTTTTGGATGTTGAAACCAGAATGTGTATAACAGTAACATTACTAACAGATAAAATCAATTTCAATGCGGGATCGGACTGAAGGCGGGAGCGCGTTGTCTTGTCACTGACGTCATGGAAATGATCCGGATGTACAATCTGTTTTCACAGAGGGCTAAATGTTAGCTGCAAATTTGTCATTTTTAAACGAATATTTCTCCGCTGAATTACAAATTTGGGCTTACAGATTTACTTTACTGCATTCACAAGGGTCTTATAAATACATATCAGCTATTTCTTTTATTTCAATGCAGGTCTCCTTTAACATAGAAAAGGTAAATAATACTCACAGACGTATGCTCTTTAGGGTTTTAGCAGGAGAAAATTAAGCAAAAGAAAGAAAGAATAATCAAAGCATTGCTTCAATCTGCGAAGCACTGCTTTGATTGGTTCAAGGTTCAAAGCAAAGCCGCGCTGCAGAAAAGTTGTTTACGGACCCGCTGCAGGGTCTGTAATCAATACAAAAATTATCATTTTCCTGACAAACACCCCCCCAAAACAACGGCCACTCTGAAGGACCGATAACATAATCGTTAAGCACAAAGCTTACTGATGTCGGTGGATCGAGTCATTTCTTAACGATACCCAAAAGGAACCGGTTCTCGATACACATCCCTAGCTGCTAAGGGGTTAGCTCATTCCCTTTAGAGGAACAAACCAGAGCTAACGTGCCATTCTAACGTGCAATTCTTACAACAGGAATATGGTGCAACACAAATTTAAAACAAAAGAAAATGTGATACTCACAGGCTGTACTGATTGCTGGGGTTGATTTTGTTGCAGAGTCAGAAATGACCCTCTACTGAGTATTAAATGCCAACTGAAGCCAGCTCAAAATCGTGCAAGGTTTGTGAAACAGTCCTCTGTGAAATGCGCAGAGCAAAGAAATAGTCGGCGGTTGTATGTACTGGGGATGCGGTTAAAAATGAATAAAAGCCAGTGATCGTGTACATTGCTTTCCGTGGGAAGATCGTAGTCCGCTAAAACAGCCTGGGAAAGCACACCTGTAGCTCACCATTGCTTCTCTTCGAATGTTACGAATGGGTGGGCACAACCTTATGAGTAATTAATTTCGAAGGGGCGTGTGTGAAAGGGGGTGGGTGTGGGTGTGTGTGTGGGGGGGGGGGGGGGGCTATTGGTGAAAAAGTGACTTAAGTTTTCTCTCAAAAACAGACTGGCCTGTTTTCTAGGGGCAATTCAAAAAAGGAGAAATACTTGAAACAGAGGTTCTGACACTTGCTGGCACTTCGTGTGTATTCCCCACAGCGGGGAGACTCTGAACTAACACCAAAAACATGAAAAAGATGATTTTGATTCTCTATCCCCTTTAAATCTCCAAAAAAAGAAGCTGAAAAAGTTTAATAGTGGTTCACAAACAACAAACTGATGTGCACATGTGCACCTATAATTAGAGACTCACCATTTCTCTTATGGTATTGACACTTGGAGCCCTATCTGTCACATGTCACTAGTACGCATGTGCTGTTGCATGGAGTTTCATTATTCAGTTATTGTTCGCTCCATTCTCCCTCTGTATTATTTTCTTCACTCACAGGGAACCGATGTTCTCCGAATTGGTTTTTACCCCGGTGCACTCCTGTGGTTTCTCTGATTATTTTCCCTCAGTTCGTGGAGCAATGTGCAGGTGTCTCTCCTGTTTACTTTTGGATTGATGCAATCTTGCTTCTTTTGTTTTATTCCTTCTCGTCTGCTTCTTTTTCCTCCCCACCTTTTGTGTTCTTCATCACACCCCTCATTGATCATTGTTTAACAACCTCCTTGTGATTCTGGTCCTTTGTTGTAACCGTTTCCTCGTGCGCTGCTCTTTCCAGTTTTTAATTCTCTGAGTTCTCGTGCTGACACGCTTCCGCCATTAATAGGAGAGCATCCTTTAAAAGGAGGCTCTTTTCACGTGTGCTGCCAAACTGTTGTGGTTCTACCCCACTTTCTCACGTTCCTCATGAGTATTCCCAGAGTTCCAGTTATTATCGTTACTGGCCTCTGCTATGTACTTTGACCTCTGACTTATGCTTAACATCTCAAGGACACTGTCGCAATTTTTGGACCGCCAGTGCATTACTGATCTCCTGCCTCGATTGTAGATAATCCATCTGCTGCTCCCATTAAACGACTGCTGCAGGGTATCTGCTTTATTGTGTACCGTACTGCTGCCTGGACTCCATTCTGAGTAACATCTGCCGGATTTGGACTCCGCCTTCTCAAATGGATCCTCTGTGTTTGAACAAGTCTGTTGTCTCTGAGAATGCAACAAACACTGTTTAACATCACTCAACGGACTGAATCACTGCCAGGGGGGCCACAGCCTGGTCCGTGGCACCATCTGGGATAGTACATGGTCTAAGGTGTATAAGGTACATGTCGAACTCTTGGAACGTAAAAAATATCAACGCTTATGAAGCCTGAATCAGCACTCTGGACAGCAGGATGATATTCTATGTGGTTGCTGTGACACTTCAGCAGAAGTCAAATCTGCAGAATGTGGTCGTGTTGCCAGGTGTGTATTTATTATTTATTAATTAGTTTGTCCAGTCTGGTCTACACTAACGGGATGTATTTTTAACACTTCTGTCATGGAACACGGAGGCGTGGCTCAGAGAGTGGACGGACACAAATGCAGACTCACAAACAGTGGCGCAGGAGTAATCAAAAGGCTTTAAACAGGCAGCGGTTCGGTACACAGAACGACAGTCGGTCAGGTGAAGGTAACAGACAGGTGTGAGGCAAAGACATGGTTCAAAATCAAGCAAAGTTCAAAACACAGAGAGACAAAGTTCTAAAGGCTGTGACAAGAGCGAGGTCGAAATATGAAGCAAGGTCATACACGGGTTGGCAAACACAATTATGGCTTGAGAATGACAAAGATAACAAAATGAAGGGCTGGAATGAAGGCAGAAGCACAACAACAAGCATAACACATGAAGCTTAAATACACAGCAGGCAATCAGGGCGTGATGTGAGACAGGTGCAGAGAATGTTCAGGAAGGGGGCGTGGTCAGACAAGCCAAAGAGGAGGAGCAGAGGCAACAATAACCCCAAAACAAACAGTGATCAAAATAAAATACAGAAAACAAAGATAAGCAAAACTAAAGGCCTAATAAAAAATACCAACATGAAAGGAACAAAGAATCAAACTAGGAAAACAAAGGTAAGACCAGAAAAGAGATCAAATTCAAATAAAATGTATTAATTTATACAGCGCCAGCCAACGATAAGGTCGCCTCAAGGCGCTTCACACAACACAACATGGAAAAACAGAACAAATTGAGTTAAACAATTAATAACATGATAAAAAGCAAAACCGTAAAAAAGAACAAAGAATAAAAACCACATAATAACATAATATACTAGTGAGCAACAAAACTAAGATGGAACTCCACAAGTGACTAAAGTATAACAAACAGATAATCAAAGACCGGGGCCAGACAGTAGATTAATGGGCTGGAAAGTGGACACAGACAGAGGACAAACCATAACAAAGGGCCGGACAAGGGGCAGACCATGACAACTTCACCACTTATAATGCAACCAGATGTACAGCTTACTGTAAATCTCATCAAAATCAGGCAATAATAATAATAATAATAATAATAATAGTGCACCCCCTACAGTGATTCACACAAGACTGTATGTGATAGATAGAATTCAGTTTTGTTGTAGTCTGATGCACTAATGTGCATCAGCACGCTCATAATTGCACTGATGAGTCACGTGGACGGATTCGGCCAGCAGATAGTCAATGTTGGAACAAATATCTCTGTAGGACTACAACTCCACCGATAACATATTTGATCCCCCATCCTGCAGAACAATGCAGATGTGGCAACTTTTCCTGAAGAGGGAAGACGTTAAATAAGAATTAAAGTGTGGCTTTCCCTGCAGCCCTGCAGTAAAAATGACAACGATAAGACACGAATAACAGCAAAAGCCATGAAATTAAAAGTGCACCCCCGTCTCATAGATTACCCTTTAAAGAGCGCGTTACTATAAGTGCAGCTCACTTTCATAAGTTACACTGCAAAGAGGTGTCAAGTCACATTTAATAAAAGTCTCTAAAAGGAATGCTTCTTAGAATAATCCCGCTTCGCCATTAATCTGTCAGTGGACTGTTTAAACTCAGCAGGGTCCACATGACTTCATGGAGCAAGGCTGAATGAATATAAAGCCTCGCACCATAGATTCCATTAGTGACTAGGCTTCGCACCGAGCAGCCATCGACAGGCTGAAACAACCAGACCATTTCCAAACTGAACGCTGTGTTGATCCGGGACATTGTGTGACTACCACAGAAATGGCAAGAGAGCTGGACATAGCACTTTTGCGGCACATTCCACTGTTACAAGAGATTTTGTAATGAAAGACGTGCAGAGGATTTCGCGCGTCGGCATGGAGCCGCTCATGGCGCACAACAAAAAACACCTCCGTATTGGAAGTCTCACAGGACATGTTGTGGCATGTCCAGCTGTTACACAATTTCTCGGATACTCACTCGACTGAAAAGCCATCGAAAGCCGTCTGAATCTTCAGAATGGTTTCCAACACGGAGGTGTTTTTTTTTTGTTGTGTGCCATGAGCGGCTCCGTGCCGATGCGCGAAATCCTCCGCACGTCTTTCATTACAAAATCTCCTGTAACAGTGGAATGTGCCGCAAAAGTGCTATGTCCAGCTCTCTTGCCATTTCTGTGGTAGTCACACAATGTCCCGGATCAACACAGCGTTCACTTTGGAAATGATCTTGTTGTTTCAGCCTGTCAATGGCCGCTCGGTGCGCCGCGCGCCCTCCGCCGCTGTGGGCCATCTTTCAAAAGGTTTTAACACTCCTTAATCCGTGTGACGCCGACAGAATCTTCACCGAAAGCCTTCTGAATCTTTCGAACAGTTTCCAACTGGCTGTCTCTAACAGTTTCTGAAAAAAATTTCATGGAGCAAAGCGGCAGTTGCTCTGCCATTTCCCTGACAATGAAAATCCGACGAGGGGGCTGGACCAGTGCTCACTCAAAGCCTGCCCACAGGCGAATTACACAACCGACAGGCGTGAAAAAACTCACGCATGCGCACGAAGGTTCAAGCTTGGCTGATGCAATCACACGTGATTCAAATCCATATAGATTTTGAAAAAAATAAAAAGCTCCATTACTTTTTGGACAGACCTCGTACTAGTGACTATTATGGGAAAAACAGAGTAGCTATGCTGATTCCACACTTCAAAGAGCCTGCTGGCCAATGGCTTCACCAAAAGCTTCATTACTTTAATCGTCATTTAACAGTTCAAGGAATTATGTATTGCACATTTTCCACGATATTGCAAGATGGAGGGCACACAGCATAATTTCCGCAGACAGGTAACAAGCAAGCAATACTTTCATCATTATTGAAAAGAGATGGAAGAAGATGGATAGATCAGTTTCACCCCAACTTAGATACAAGGGGCGATTGAGAAGTTTTGACCCTGACCAAGAAAAAGTAGGGTGCGGTTCTCCATCTTTTCCATTCCAAGAACCGATATTTCTTAACATTGCACCGAGTGAGTCAAAGCGTCACACATTCTTGAGAAACGCTGGGTTCTCAGAATGCAAAAAGATGGAGAACCACACCCTACTTTTTCTGGGTGAGGCTCAAAACTTCTCACCCACCCCTCATATGTGAATACTGCGCCACTGGTCCTAGTTCGTTTACCCACACGTCATTGTAGGAGAAGTCATTTTTTTCGATAGGAAAAGTTTTTTCTTCTCTACTTGGAGCTCCAGAACATAACAAATAGGAAGCAGTTTTAACAAGTACAAGCTTATATACATATTAAACTCAGTTATATCTGATACCGTTTTCATGCCAGTTCTCGGTAAATCATCAAAACAACACAAATACAACATCGTGTGAGGCTGTTTGAATTTCTGTAGTCTGTCCCTATGTCCAGAAAATAACACTTAAGGCAAAGCAGGAATAAATTAAAGTCCAACCCATGCAGATTAAAAGCCCCAAACTCACATCTGTCTGTTCTGATAGTAATAATGAGCTGATAATCTATTGATCCCTGCAGGCAGAATCTCCTTCATCTCTCTGCACAGTGAAAAAGGTCACAGGCCCCTAAAGCTGGCCGAAATTAAATGACTTGCTTAAGGACACTTCAGCAGGATAGATGCTGACAGAGAATTAAACCGCAAAGTTCCAGCTCAATAATTTAATAATAGCTCAATAAATAATGCTAGCCCTACGTGACCCACGTACAGCTAACCTCAGCAGTTATCCTGAAGTCAGGCGACTCATGTTAAGGCTAACCTGAGTGGTTATCCTGAAGACACATGACTCCCGTTAAGGCTACCTTTACCAAAAAGTATAATATGCAAGTATGTTTCAAGTATACTTCTAGTTTACTTTTTATATACTTATAAGTACTATTTTTTGGTAAGGGTAGCCTAAGCAGTTATCCTGGAGTCACATGACTCCCGTTAAAGCTATCCTTAACGGTTATCCTGGAATCACATGACTCACGTAAGTCTAACTTAGTAGTTATCCTGCAGTCACGTGACTCATGTAGAGCTAACCACAGCAGTTATCCTGAAGTTACGTAACTCCCGTTAAGGCTAACCTGAGTGGTTATCCTGAAGACACATGACTCACGTTAAGGCTAACCTTAGTAGTTATCCTGAAGTCACGTGACTCGAAGTGTTAACCTTAGTAGTTATCCTGAAGTCACGTGACTCATGAAGTTCTAACCTTAGTGGTTATCCTGAAGTCACGTGACTCATGAAGTTCTAACCTTAGTAGTTATCCTGAAGTCACGTGACTCATGAAGTTCTAACCTTAGTGGTTATCCTGAAGTCACATGGCTCACATTAAGGCTAGCCTAAGAAGTTACCCTGGAGTCACATGACTCCCGTTAAAGCTAACTTTTGCAGTTATCCTGGAATCACAAGACTCACATTAAGGCTAACCTTAGTGGTTATGCTGCAGTCACGTGACTCATGTAAGTCTAACCTTAGTGGTTATGCTGCAGTCACGTGACTCATGTAGGTCTAACCTTAGTGGTTATGCTGCAGTCACGTGACTCATGTAAGTCTAACCTTAGTGGTTATGCTGCAGTCACATGACTCATGTAAGTCTAACTTAGTGGTTATGCTGCAGTCACGTGACTCATGTAAGTCTAACTTAGTAGTTATCCTGCAGTCACATGACTCATGTAGAGCTAACCACAGCAGTTATCCTGAAGTCACGTGACTCATGAAGTTCTAACCTTAGTGGTTATCCTGAAGTCACATGGCTCACATTAAGGTTAGCCTAAGAAGTTACCCTGGAGTCACATGACTCCCGTTAAAGCTAACCTTTGCGGTTATCCTGGAACCACATGACGCACATTAAGGCTAACCTTAGTGGTTATCCTGCAGTCATGTGACTCACGTAAGTCTAACTTAGTGGTTATCCTGAAGTCACGTGACTCATGTAGAGCTAACCTCAGCAGTTATCCTGAAGTCACGTGACCCACGTTAAGGCTAACCTTAGTGGTTATCCTGGAGTCACATGACTTCCATTAAAGCTAACCTTAGCGGTTATCCTGGAATCACATGACTCACGTTAAGGCTAACCTTAGCAATTATCCTGGAGTCACATGACTCACGTTAAGGCTAACCTTAGCAGTTATCCTGGAGTCACATGACTCACATTAAGGCTAACCTTAGTGGTTATCCTGAAGTCACATGCCTCATGTTAAGGCTATCTTTGTAGTTATCCTGGGGTCACATGACTCCCGTTAAGACTAGCCTAAGCAGTTATCCTGGAATCACATGACTCACATTAAGGCTGAGGGCTACAGATGGTAAGTAGCTTTTAGCTAAATCTGGCATATTTACACTAAGGCATGAAAATGTACAAAGTGTTCATTAATGTGCATTGTCCTCATCAAATAAACAATAAATAAAATAAATAAGTAAAGGCTAACTGTTATCCTGCAGTCACGTGACTCATGTACAGCTACCTTAGAGGTTATCCTGGAGTCACATGACTCAATATTAAGGCTGACCTTAGATTAGCAGTCATGTAGGGCTAACCTTAGTTATCCTTATGAGATTCACTTTAAAATGACTAAAACTGACAACTTTAAATTTTTTATCAGATTTTAAGTGACTATAACTAGCAGACTTGGAAATTTTATCAACATTTGTAAAAAGTTATTAAAACAAGTAAATGTTTAAGATTTTCATTCACATTCTAAAATTGAAGAACAGCAATTTATGCATTTAGTGTCATGTTAAAATGGCAAAAAATTAGCAAGCATTATTATAATTGTAACAACATTTTTACCCGAGGCCAACACATAGCCATCTGGTATTGCGAAGACCTGGCGTCCACCTGTCTGTCTGTCCATCAGTCTGTGTTCAGCATAATTCACAGGGAACATTCTTGGGATACAGACGTTGGACAAGTTCAAAGATGGCTAACCTTGCTTGACAAGAGGTATTTTAACAGGTTAAAAACTCACATTCTGTTTGAATCTGTTTTGCTTTGTTTTTGAGTGGCAGGCGTGACAGCCAATCAGAGTAGAGCTGCACTGTGACATCAGTGGCTGGTCTCTTCTTCAAAACCGCTTTGCTTTGTGTTTATATGCATGTCTCTCATATATTATGTAAAAGCTAGCAAGAAATAAACACTTGTAAAACCGAAAATGCAGTTTTTGGAACCTAATAACACTTATTTCTCGGACGTTAGCATGGTGACGTCACAGGCTGGTAGCTAGCTGTAAAACTCTGTTTTGTTTGTGTGTAAATATAACCGCTTTGTCATATATTAGCTAGCGAGAAATAAACACTCGAAGGCTGTTTTGGAGCCTAATAACACCTCTGAAGGGATTTATGAGACATTTAGTGGATGTTAGCTAACTTCCTATGGAGTTAAATTTGTCTCATTAATACCACTAAATGCACAGAGGGTGATCTACAAATATTCCTTGACTTGCACAACTTCTGCTGTTGTCAAAAGCTGATGTAAACGCACATGCAAAGCCTCCTGCAGACAATGTTAAAACGTAAATATAATTTTGATTGACTGATGGAGGGGCTTTATTGAACACGTGCAAGTTGTACATAAAACAACAGGATCTTAATAATCAATTAATTAAACAAATGCAAGAGCACAATGCTCATATAGCTGAGAGTATTTTAGCATTGCATTATATTTGTAATTTTTAAATAGCAAATGTTGCTCCCAGTGTGCAGTTGAGCGCTGTGCAGCACCCTAAAATGGTTGTGTGCGTGTGAGTGACTGTGAGGCATCATTGTAAAGTGCTTTGAGTTTCTGTTTCAGATGTTAAAATCACAATATTAAGGCAGTCCATTTACATTTTTTAAAAAGTCTATTTAAAAAGTCAATATTTTCAGATTTTCTTAAGCCACATTGACACTTGCATGAATTTGATCCCTGCACTCGTGCCAATGAGTTAAACTCATTGTAAACCCTTGTAAACTATGCGTGTAGTGTGAGCGGCTGACAGTGCACAAAGAAAATTCTGAAACATTCAACTGTTTTGCATGCATTCATTTCATGCTACTTGCATGAACTAGTAGTGAACATCAAAAACACCGGGTGTCACTGCGTGTCAAGGTGTGTCATTGCGCACAGAGCATCTGAATGTGAAATTAGATTATGATGAGATGTTACATCTATAATAAACATAACTTTACAGATACATTATCTAACCCATAAGAAAGAATGAAAATGCAACTGTTTTACCAATCCATTACAATATATATATTATAAATAATTACTTTTGAGACAAGATTCCAAATGCGTTCTCCACCTCCATGGTGGAGCAATGGGGCAATAGGGAGGTGTGTCCCTATTGATCTCGGTGTGTAGTGAGCGCCTTGTATGGCAGCACCCTGACATCGGGGTGAATGTGAGGCATAATTGTAAAGTGCTTTGAGCGTCTGATGCAGATGGAAAAGCACAATATAAATGCAGTCCATTTACCATTTTTATTTATTCCACCACATGGTGCACGAGACAACCTGTAGCTGTAGATCATTTCTCTGTGATTCTGAGTGCGATGAGAGAATGCTTTCATCAGCCAAGTTCTGAGAGCAAATGCATCATCGAAATAATAATATAGTGTGGCATTAAGCCGGATGCATTGGTACAACGAATTACCCGGCAGTGCAGGGATCAAATTCGTGCAAGTGTCAATGGGCCTTTACTCATATTTTTAAAACGCATAAATTCGGGATCTTTTTTTTAATCATTGTAATTACATTTTTAACTCGAACAAACAATATCTGCTTGCTTGAAGTCACATCTTTTTGAATCAGCAAAACCAGCAGTTTTACATTTTAGTTACATTGTAAAACCACTATAACCAATAAAACCTTTTGAATTTTTCGTCACATTTTAAAGGTTTGGTTGCCAAATCAGGTTTCAAACGCGCGCAGTGCTGCGGCGCGTTAATTTGGCTGAAGGATGCGCTCTCAGGGTGCCACTGCAGTTTCTCTTATTTGACCCCCGCAGCGTCACCGACGGTTTGAGTCCAACACAAACAGACAGACAGAAAGACACGCGGGCGGACGGACAGACCAGTCTGCATTCCGACAGACAGACCGCCTCTGCGCGCCAACGCGTGCACGGCGCAGGAGGCGTCCTGCTCGGCTACCTGTTACCGCGCGGTGTCCCTCTTACCTTTGGCTCGGGCGTCCTTTGACATGGTGTCCGCTGACGTCGCCGTCCCTCCGCTGAGTGAATGAATGAATGAAGCCGTCACGTCAACGGTGACGGCGGCGTTTGGTCGGACAGTTAATTAAACTGCGGCGCTTCCTCCGTCTCTCTCCTCCTGCACCTTTTGCCGCCACGCTGACGTACGCGGAGCTGCAGCTGTCGGACGGGGAGGCGCTGGGGCGAAGGAGAAAGCAGCGGCTGTGCACGCACGGACTTTGGCTGTTTGTCGTCGAGGAGCTGACTTGGCTCCTCACAGCTCTGCTCCTCTCTGAACTAAAGGAGTTGCTCGAACCAGCGGCCGCTCTGCAGCGCCGCTTCCTCCCGCGCTCCGCCCGCCTGCCGCTGCGGCTGCTGCAGGTCACCCGACCTCCACCGACTTCTGATTTAAAGTCAGAAGTGCAGACAGAGCTGAGTCCCACGTCACTCCTATATACTTTTATGAGCCTCACTATCACGCCAGTGGCGGCTCCAGAGACTGTTTTTTTAATGGGTGGTGGGTGGGCACAATTTTGCAAATGTGCACTTTGGAGATGCTCTAAAAAATACATTTTACACATTACTATAGAGGCTAACAACTTTTTTTTTTTGTTTAAAGATTTAACAGCTTAATGCTGCATTCACATGTCGGTGTCAGAAAAACCATCACAGCGGTTGTTATAGCAGAATTTCTGTCATCTCCAGTGGCACAAACTGTAAACCTGAATGTTCACAAAAGATTATGTAATGTAAACTCAGTGTTAATAAAACATTCTACTTCCTTAAATATTTCAAGTTTGTGTAAAATGGTCTGGCTTTTTGAGTAAATTAAACTCAGAATTTTTGATTGACTTGAACAAATTGTATATAAAGTAAGCAAAGCTTCAAAGCATAACTTCAGCACAACTTAAAAGAATTAAGTACTTATACAAGGTCTGTTAGAAAAGTATCCGACCTTATTATTTTTTTCAAAAACCATATGGATTTGACTCACGTGTGATTACATCAGACATGCTTGAACCCTCGTGGGCATGCAAGAGTTTTTTCACGCCTGTCGTTTACGTCATTCGCCTGTGGGCAGTCTTTGAGTGAGGAGTGGCCCACCCTCTCATCGTTTTTTCATTGTTTAGGAATGGCTCAGAGACTGCTGCTTTGTTTGATAAAAATTTTTTCAAAAACTGTAAGGCATAACTGAGTGGACACCATTCGATAAATTCAGCTGGTTTTCGGTAAAAATTTTAACGGCTGATGAGAGATTTTGGTCTGCAAGTGTCGCTTTAAGGACGGCCCACGGCACCTGACGGCGATCTGCGCTCCAAGGCGGCGGCGTCTCGCTGTTTCAAGCTGAAAACTTCCACATTTCAGGCTCTGTTCACCCAGGTCGTCGTCAGAGAACAGAGAAGTTTCAGAAGAGGTTGGCATGAGGAGTTTATCCAGACATTCCACTGTTAAAGGAGATTTTGTAATGAAAGAACGTGTGGGCAGATTCGCATGTTGGGCCGGACCCAACAGGAAAAACACCTCCGTTGGAAACCTTAACGGACAAGTTGGAACATGCCCAGCTGTTAAACAATTTCTCAGATACTCACTTGTTGAAAGCCATCAAAAGCCGCCTGAATTTTACAAATGGTTTTCAACACGGAGGTGTTTTTCCTGTCGCGGCGCAGACGGATTTGTGGCGTCATCACGGAACCGACTCGGCGAATTTGCCCGCACGTTCTTTCATTACAAAATCTCCTTTAACAGTGGAATGTCTGGGTAAACTCCTGATGCCGGCTTCTTCTGAAACTTCTCTGTTCTGATGACGTCTTGGGTGAACAGAGCCTGAAATGTGGACGTTTTCAGCTTTAAACAGCCAGACGGATGCCACCTCCAACCGCGCCGCGCCGATCCGCTTTGTGAGCTGTCCTTAAAGCGAAAGAAACTCCACAATCTCTCATCAGCCATTAAACTTTTCACCGAGAACCAGCTGAATTTCTCGAATAGTGTCCACTCGGATATCCCTCACAGGTCCTGAAAAAATTTTGATAAAGCAACGCGCACCGTCTCCAGCAGCGTCTCAGACAAAGGATTTCAGCCGAGAGAGCTGGACCAGTGCTCACTCAAAGCCTGCCCACAGGCGGATGACGTCACCGACACGCGTGAAAAAACTCACGCATGCGCACAAGGGTTCAAGCATGTCTGGTGTAATCACACGTGATTCAAATCCATATAGTTTTTTTTTGTTTTTTTTTATAAAACTGCCGGTTAGTTTTCTAATAGACCTCGTATATGAAAATACTTTAGTTGACTTTGTTGGCACTTTAGCAGGGGCAGTGACCAAGTGGTTAGTGTGCTTTGTTTCAGTGCAGAAGGTTCTAGGTTCAAACCCTACCCCTGCCACATTTCTACAAGTAATCTGCAGTTGCATCTAGAAGGGCATCTAGTGTAAAACTTGTGTCAGCTCAACATGCGTCCACCTCGGATCCACTGTGGTGACCATGAGGTACAAGTACAAGTAGCATACACTGAGAAAAGAACCAACTTAAAAAAGCATTACAATTGGTAAAACCTGAATGAATTAAGTTGTAAGTTAGAGTTGATCCAACTTACAAACTTGAGTTCAAATAACTTAATTCATTCAGTTTTTACCAATTGTAATGCTTTTTTAAAGTTGCTTCAACTATCTCTTTTTTCAGTGTATAATCGAAACCTTTAAGTTTATGAACTCAGAAATTTTGTGGCAGCTGATTGCCTCAATATTTTTGAGTTCTGCTCACTTTTTTGGGTTTACAGTGCACTGCAGGTGACAACATGAGGCACAGCCATTCTTCAGTGATAACGATGGACAATAAAGATACAACAGAATTTTACAGTTTTACACAGCAAAACAGAAAGCCGTGGCTCTGATGGCAGTTTAAAAAGTCAACTTTTCCATGGGCGGCTTGTTCATAAGGGCGATTTGAGCGATGCCCTGCCAAATGGAAAAAGGAGGGGGTTGTTTTCTGTCCATTCTACCACTGTTACAGTCGTTACGAGTGTTTCAGACCATTTGATCTGCATCTGAACGTCAATGGCCAATCAGGCTAAAGTCATGCTTCAAATGGTCCCGCCCATTTTGGGGCGATTTCAATCAAATTGAAAATCACCCCAAACATCTCTCATAAACTCTCAAGTAAAAATGATTGTTTTGTCACATCATGAGGATTTCAATGCAGTCTCTATGGGTCCAGTAATGCGCACACAAATGTGCTTACGTCATAGCGACACTCCGAGATTCTGACCTCCAGCTAAAGGAATTCTCTGGCTTGAGTCACAACCTGCAGAGAGGATTCAAACCAGGGAAAGTCCTCAGCTTGCATGTGGAGAAGAGCGCTGGTCACCCAGGAGAACCACGGGAGGAGTGGACAGTGGATTTACAGACGAGTCCAGTTGGCGTTTTTCACTCTACTGGACATTTCTTCCATTTTATTATGTTGTTGTTATGTCCGCAAAGGACGTAATAAAATCATTGGTTTATTTATTTATTTATTTGTCTGTCTGTTAGCAGTGTCATGTAAAAACTATGACACAGATTTTGATGAAATTTTCACCACAGATACACATTAGACCATGGAAGAACCCATTAAATTTGGGAGGTGATCTGGATCCGGTGTCGCCGACCGAATGGTCCCCCCTAGAAATCGGTCCCCCTGTCTTCACTGCGCATGCGTCATTTCGGAGCATCAGCAGCAATTCACCAAATATCACCTTGTTTCTATTTAAAACTGCACTCTAGTCATCATCTATCTCAGTAACAGATATCTGAAGCTTTTGTACAACAATCATTTCTACATGAATTCAGCATTATGTCATAATAAAAGACAGAGGAGCATTCAGAGCGATGAGAGTGATCAGAGCGATCAGAGTGATCAGAGCGCCACAGCACGTAGGCACATGGTGCCGACATCATTTCAGAGCATCAGTATCGTCTCATTTCTGCTTTAAACAGACTTTAGAATGATTTAAGAGGTTTTACTTTGTCATCTGATGGTTAATAATCACATTATTCCATTTGATCACTTCGGGTGTAGAGAGTCAGACTCAGATGTGCTGCTGATGCTCCAAAATGACACATGTGCAGTGGAGGCAGGGCGGACCCCTTTTAGGGGGGGACGGTTCGGTCGACGACACCAAATCCGGATTCTGGATCAAGTTTCACTTCATACAGACCTAGAAGGATTACGTCAAAACTACTTCACGGATTCTCACTAAATCTGCACCACGGATACATATTAGATCATGGGATACTCCATTAAATTTTGGAGGTGATCTGGATCTGGAACCGGATTCTGGATCAAGTTTCATTTCATACAGCTTAGAAGGATTACGTCAAAACTACTTCACGGATTCTCACCAAATTTGCACCACAGACAGATATTAGGGCATGGAAGATGCCAATGAATTTTGGAGGTGATCTGGATCCAGATCCGGATTCTGGATCAGGATTCACTTTGTATAGGCTTTGAAGGTTTACGTCAAAACCGCTTCACGGACTCTCACCAAATTTTCACCACGGGCATATATTAGACCATGGAAGACTCCATTAAATTTTGGAGGTGAGCTGGATCCAGATTCTGGATCAAGTTTCACTTCATATAGGGTTAGAAGGATTACATCAAAACTACTTCACCGATTCTCACCAAATTTGCACCACAGACAGATATTAGGGCATGGAAGATGCTGCTGAATTTTGGAGGTGATCTGGATCCAGATCCAGATTCTGCATCAAGATTCACTTTGTATAGGCTTTGAAGGATTACATCAAAACTGCTTCACAGACTCTCACCAAATTTTCGCCACGGATACATATTAGACCATGGAAGACTCCATTAAATTTTGGAGGTTTTCTGGATCCAGATTCTGGAACAAGTTTCACTTCATATAGGCTTAGAAGGATTACGTCAAAACTACTTCACGAATTCTCACCAAATTTGCACCACGGATACTTATTAGGCCATGGAAGACTCTATTAAATTTTGGAGGTGATCTGGATCCAGTTCCGGATTCTGGATCAAGTTTCACTTCACACAGGCTTAGAAGGATTATGTCAAAATAGTACAGCAGATAACTGTAAGAATCGTTCAAATCTGGTTACAAGCACCAAAATTTGACTACGTATACCTTGTGGTACATATTGTAGAAAAATAACTTTAGCCATTTGAATTTTCAATAGGGGGCCAAGTAGGGGGTCAACTGAAGAATTGCAGAGGGCCAAAATTAAAAAATGTTCCAATCATATTGAAAGTGATACCACATTATGTATCTGATGACAATGATTCCAAAAAGGTATAGTTTAGACTATCTATAACTGAATATTATGGAGTTATGGGGTAAAAACAGCAAGAATGGTAACAAAGGTTAGTTTCAGTTTGTACAGGGGTCAAACGTTCAAGTTGCTCCAGTTCTGGTAAAATGGGGTGCAAATTATTGGTTGAATTAATAGGATGGAATAGTTCTGACTGTGTTGAATGTTTGGTCTCCAAAGTAAAGGTCAAACAATGTCAACGTCCATTGGATTCAATGATATGTGACATATGTTATCCCGTAACATGATAACTAAGCATGACAGAAGGTACAAACTATTCCTTTTTAAAATCCTACTAACTCTGCTTTACATTTTAGATTTAGATCGATCGATCGATCTAAATCATTACATAAAGTTGAGGGACTGTGTATAGAAATCACTTTACTGTCAAAATGCATTATGTTTCTACACTCCGAGAGTATCTTGGTTGTTTGATGTCAGTGCCGTTGTCAGGGTGTACAGAGACCCCAAAATGGTCACTGTCCAAATACATATGAACCCCACTTCATGCTCCTGTGTGATAGAGTGCAAATCAATCAATCAATCAATCAATCAATTTTTTTATATAGCGCCAAATCACAACAAACAGTTGCCCCAAGGCGCTTTATATTGTAAGGCAAGGCCATACAATAATTATGTAAAACCCCAACGGTCAAAACGACCCCCTGTGAGCAAGCACTTGGCTACAGTGGGAAGGAAAAACTCCCTTTTAACAGGAAGAAACCTCCAGCAGAACCAGGCTCAGGGAGGGGCAGTCTTCTGCTGGGACTGTTTGGGGCTGAGGGAGAGAACCAGGAAAAGACATGCTGTGGAGGGGAGCAGGGATCGATCACTAATGATTAAATGCAGAGTGGTGCATACAGAGCAAAAAGAGAAAGAAACAGTGCATCATGGGAACCCCCCAGCAGTCTATGTCTATAGCAGCATAACTAAGGGATGGTTCAGGGTCACCTGATCCAGCCCTAACTATAAGCTTTAGCAAAAAGGAAAGTTTTAAGCCTAATCTTAAAAGTAGAGAGGGTGTCTGTCTCCCTGATCTGAATTGGGAGCTGGTTCCACAGGAGAGCAGCCTGAAAGCTGAAGGCTCTGCCTCCCATTCTACTCTTACAAACCCTAGGAACTACAAGTAAGCCTGCAGTCTGAGAGCGAAGCGCTCTATTGGGGTGATATGGTACTACGAGGTCCCTAAGATAAGATGGGACCTGATTATTCAAAACCTTACAAGTAAGAAGAAGAATTTTAAATTCTATTCTAGAATTAACAGGAATCCAATGAAGAGAGGCCAATATGGGTGAGATATGCTCTCTCCTTCTAGTCCCCGTCAGTACTCTAGCTGCAGCATTTTGAATTAACTGAAGGCTTTTTAGGGAACTTTTAGGACAACCTGATAATAATGAATTACAATAGTCCAGCCTAGAGGAAATAAATGCATGAATTAGTTTTTCAGCATCACTCTGAGACAAGACCTTTCTGATTTTAGAGATATTGCGTAAATGCAAAAAAGCAGTCCTACATATTTGTTTAATATGCGCTTTGAATGACATATCCTGATCAAAAATGACTCCAAGATTTCTCACAGTATTACTAGAGGTCAGGGTAATGCCATCCAGAGTAAGGATCTGGTTAGACACCATGTTTCTAAGATTTGTGGGGTCAAGTACAATAACTTCAGTTTTATCTGAGTTTAAAAGCAGGAAATTAGAGGTCATCCATGTCTTTATGTCTGTAAGACAATCCTGCAGTTTAGCTAATTGGTGTGTGTCCTCTGGCTTCATGGATAGATAAAGCTGGGTATCATCTGCGTAACAATGAAAATTTAAGCAATACCGTCTAATAATACTGCCTAAGGGAAGCATATATAAAGTGAATAAAATTGGTCCTAGCACAGAACCTTGTGGAACTCCATAATTAACTTTAGTCTGTGAAGAAGATTCCCCATTTACATGAACAAATTGTAATCTATTAGACAAATATGATTCAAACCACCGCAGCGCAGTGCCTTTAATACCTATGGCATGCTCTAATCTCTGTAATAAAATTTTATGGTCAACAGTATCAAAAGCAGCACTGAGGTCTAACAGAACAAGCACAGAGATGAGTCCACTGTCCGAGGCCATAAGAAGATCATTTGTAACCTTCACTAATGCTGTTTCTGTACTATGATGAATTCTAAAACCTGACTGAAACTCTTCAAATAGACCATTCCTCTGCAGATGATCAGTTAGCTGTTTTACAACTACCCTTTCAAGAATTTTTGAGAGAAAAGGAAGGTTGGAGATTGGCCTATAATTAGCTAAGATAGCTGGGTCAAGTGATGGCTTTTTAAGTAATGGTTTAATTACTGCCACCTTAAAAGCCTGTGGTACATAGCCAACTAACAAAGATAGATTGATCATATTTAAGATCGAAGCATTAAATAATGGTAGGGCTTCCTTGAGCAGCCTGGTAGGAATGGGGTCTAATAAACATGTTGATGGTTTGGATGAAGTAACTAATGAAAATAACTCAGACAGAACAATCGGAGAGAAAGAGTCTAACCAAATACCGGCATCACTGAAAGCAGCCAAAGATAACGATATGTCTTTGGGATGGTTATGAGTAATTTTTTCTCTAATAGTTAAAATTTTGTTAGCAAAGAAAGTCATGAAGTCATTACTAGTTAAAGTTAATGGAATACTCAGCTCAATAGAGCTCTGACTCTTTGTCAGCCTGGCTACAGTGCTGAAAAGAAACCTGGGGTTGTTCTTATTTTCTTCAATTAGTGATGAGTAGAAAGATGTCCTAGCTTTACGGAGGGCTTTTTTATAGAGCAACAGACTCTTTTTCCAGGCTAAGTGAAGATCTTCTAAATTAGTGAGACGCCATTTCCTCTCCAACTTACGGGTTATCTGCTTTAAGCTACGAGTTTGTGAGTTATACCACGGAGTCAGGCACTTCTGATTTAAAGCTCTCTTTTTCAGAGGAGCTACAGCATCCAAAGTTGTCTTCAATGAGGATGTAAAACTATTGACGAGATACTCTATCTCCCTTACAGAGTTTAGGTAGCTACTCTGCACTGTGTTGGTATATGGCATTAGAGAACATAAAGAAGGAATCATATCCTTAAACCTAGTTACAGCGCTTTCTGAAAGACTTCTAGTGTAATGAAACTTATTCCCCACTGCAGGGTAGTCCATCAGAGTAAATGTAAATGTTATTAAGAATGATCAGACAGAAGGGAGTTTTCAGGGAATACTGTTAAGTCTTCTATTTCCATACCATAAGTCAGAACAAGATCTAAGATATGATTAAAGTGGTGGGTGGACTCATTTACTTTTTGAGCAAAGCCAATAGAGTCTAATAATAGATTAAATGCAGTGTTGAGGCTGTCATTCTCAGCATCTGTGTGGATGTTAAAATCGCCCACTATAATTATCTTATCTGAGCTAAGCACTAAGTCAGACAAAAGGTCTGAAAGTTCACAGAGAAACTCACAGTAACGACCAGGTGGACAATAGATAATAACAAATAAAACTGGTTTTTGGGACTTCCAATTTGGATGGACAAGACTAAGAGACAAGCTTTCAAATGAATTAAAGCTCTGTCTGGGTTTTTGATTAATTAATAAGCTGGAATGGAAGATTGCTGCTAATCCTCCGCCCCGGCCCGTGCTACGAGCATTCTGACAGTTAGTGTGACTCGGGGGTGTTGACTCATTTAAACTAACATATTCATCCTGCTGTAACCAGGTTTCTGTTAGGCAGAATAAATCAATATGTTGATCAATTAATATGCATTGTCCCAATCAAATAAATTAATAAATGAAATGAAAATGTGTGAAGGGGCCCTAATATTTGTCATGCCTTTGAAGGAAATCTGTCCAGCCAGTTTTGACTTATTTTGCACGCACACACACACACACACGACTGAATACAATATTTCTGCATGTCCACCAAGCAAAAAAAGTTGTTCACTGTGACCTTCGACCCACAAAATGTAGCCCTATGACCTTCTAATGTATTCAGTGATGCTTATGATGAATGATTTGAGAAGTCACCTGATTTAATAAAAAATTGCAGTGACTTTGACCTTCAACTTTCCAAATGAAAATCAAAAAATAAGAATTAAGCATTTGTTACTGTTCTCACCTCTCCATAGATGCTTACACTGAGTGATTATGAAACAGTAGCTTTTTTGTGATTCTGTGTGCCTGATTCTGTTTTTTCTTTCTCTCTCTCTCTCTCTCTCTCTCTGTGTGTGTTTTGAGGTGCGGCTCCATACAGAAGTGGGAGTGGGTGTCTTCTTCTGCAAGCCTCCCGTTCTGGACACCAGCATGGAGTTCCAAAATCTCCTCTACATTTATATTGTCAAGTGTGTCTGTAGCATGGCCCAAGCAGAGGGTTGCCACTTTGAGTCTGGTCTGCTTGAGGTTTCTTCCTCAAATCATAAGAGGGAGTTTTTTCTTACCATTGTTGCCTGTGTGCTTGCTCCTGGGGTTGGTAAGGTTAGACCTTACTTGTGTGAAGCACCTTGAGGCACCTTTCTTGTGATTTTGTGCTATATAAATGAAATAAATTGATAGATTGAAATAGATGTGATCTGAAATAGAAGTGTTCTGTGGCCTTTGACCTACAAATGCATGTCAGAAATTGTTAGTGTGACAGAGCTGCTTAGATACAAGTGATCTGAAATTCTAAAACAATGCATTAAATTAGTTATGTTTTTATTTTGATTTACAAAATGTAGTTCAAAACAAGATCATGAACTTGAACTTCAACACTACAATTTTATTTCAAAAAATATGTTCAAATGTGTGTGACTTGAAAATAACACATTTATGTTTATTTATAGTAAAGTCCATTGTGACCTTTGACCTGGAAAGGCAGCTATAAAAAAAAATTAAGAATAATTTTGAGTTTGCAGTAACTTATACTGTTTAAAATGTAGATCAAAAGCAAGCGTATGACCTTGAGCTTCAGCATTGCACAAAATGATCAGGTTGACCAGACACTTTTGGGAGCTATCAACAAGCATCTGGCATAATTCTGGCTGGATACCTGAGTACTCTTCTGGGCAGAATTGGTAGAGTTCATTTAAATTGGTTGGCTTCCTGGCACAAACAGGTTTTAAGCTTAGTCCACAAATTTTCAACTAACTTAAGGTCGAGGCTTTGGGAAGGCCATTCCAGAAGATGCTGGAGACGGGAGCCAAGTGGCCGCCCACGGAGCTGACGGAGCAGGATCTCGTGTTGAGATAACCAAGTTTCTGGCAAAGATGGAAGTGCTGAAGCAGAGTTTAAATGCTGCTGTGATTGATGAGTGTCAGATGAGGCAATCAGCTCTGTGGCACACCGCATGGAAACACACAGAGGAAGAGAAGGCGGGACCAGGCAGAAACCAAGGCAGCACACAACAAAGACATCACTAAAAGGCCAAAATGACCATGCCATTCATGCCCATGTGGTGTGTTTGTAAAGTTCTGACCACAGCAGTAGCAGTAGAGGTGTTCGCTGTGACAAACACTTGGGAGTTTGCCTTTGACCTTTACTACTGCAGCAATTTATCCAAAGATTCTTAAATACAAAGGGTCATTTTCTAAAATTATTGCAGAAAATTTGCATGATCCTGCAATGCACAAATTGATCAAAACGTACTTAGTAGGAGTTATTTAAAATTAATACATGAATAAACAAATAAATAAACAGATGCATCTGGATTATTCATTCATTTATGTATAAATATTTATTTATTTATCAAAAGATATTGCAGTGACTTTGGCTGACTTTGTTGTCCAACAGGTCAAATAGATAAATAACTAAATAATAAACCTCATTTGGCATTTCTTCTGAACTTCTTTATTTCATACTGTCAAGTTTTGAGATAATCTTTTCAATCTCATAATCCATCGGCGTGAGTTTACTCTCTGCAGGGACACTTTATAACCAAACTTCTTGTTGTGGGACCAGTAGTTATCATAGCAGTGTGCAGCTGTGATTGAATAAGTTTTAGCAAATGATATAGGGAAAAAAACTGATGCTTTGAAATGGATCTGAATGAATGAACAATGGAAAAGCATGCCTTCTATTTCTGTGGCAGTACTCAAAGTGCAGAGTGATGAGCAGGATCTGAACTGAGAGCTGTTCTGCCCAAACTCCGAGAACAAGCAGGATGAGTAAGAGTCTCATAGCGCTGCTGGATTTTATCTCCATCTGGTGTAAGTACCAGACATCCACTGAAAGCGAGATGAAAGCAGGCCAAATGTTACAAAGCACAAGTGATTTACCTCTATGCCAAAATACCCCCAGTGCATCGTGAATATGCTGCTGTTGTCTCCGTCCTGACTGAATTACCTCTGAAAATAACAAGTCAGACTGGCTAGAAGCAAGGTCACATCTCTGACTGTAAGGACACTAAATGATGTGCAAAACAGAGATAATTCATGTCTATTCATAGTAACATCAGAAAGTTAAATATGCATATATATGAAAATATATTCAATTTCAATTTATTTTCATTTATATAGCGCCAAATCACAACAAAATTGCCTCAAGGCGCTTCACACAAGTAAGGTCTAATCTTACCAACCCCCAGAGCAGCAGTGGTAAGAAAAAACTCCCTCTGAGGATATTGAGAAAGAAACCTCAGACCAGACTCAAAGGTGTGACCCTCTGCTTAGGCCATGCTACAGACACAATTTACAAAACAATTCACAAAACAAATATACAGGACATCTTGCTGGTGCACAGGACAGGAGGGTTTCAGGAACAGACACCACACCCATCTGTGGATGGAGCCGCACCTCAAACAGAGAGAAAACAAAAACAGAATTAGGCATCAGAAAGACAACAAATACAGTATAATTTGTCAGCATTAAACAACAAGAAAAACAGAAGAAATACTAAGGTGATCGTCGGCCACTAGCCCTAAACTTCAAAAGACCCAGAATTTAGGTAAAGTTGAGGCCGTGGCATGCTCTGTTTCCTAATAAAATGAATTAGAGTAAAAATCATAGTAACATACTATGTCAGTATGCTAGCCATACGAAAGGGAAAATAAGTGAGTCTTAAGTCTGGACTTGAAAGTCTCCACAGAATCTGACTGTTTTATTGACGCAGGCTGATCATTCCACAAAACAGGGGGACAATAAGAGAAAGCTCTATGACCTGCAGACTTTGTATTCACCCTCAGGACACCCTTCTGCACCCTGAGAACGCAAAGCCCGGGCCGGTACGTAAGGTTTAATTAGGTCAGCTAAGTAGAGAGGTGTCAGTCTGTGAACAATTTTATAGACTAGTAGCAGATCCTTAAAATCTGATCTCACTGGGACAGGAAGCCAGTGAAGAGACGCCAAAATGGGTGTAATGTGGTCAAACTTTCTGCTTCCTGTCAAAAGTCTGGCAGCAGCATTTTTAGACAATTGGAGAGCCCTAATGCTGGAATGCAGTAAACCAGAAAATAGAACATTGCAGTAGTCCAGTCTAGAAGCAACAAATGCATGAATCAGTGTCTCAGCATCAGCCATAGACAGGATGGGATTCATCCCATCCTGAATCCAAAAAAAGAAAAGAGTGAACCCAAACTCATTCACAAACACATACTAAATAGCCATGTGCAGTTCAGGGTTTTTAACACCCACAGAACTTGTCAAGGGAGCCATACCCGCAAAAATATGAGCTGATACATGATGCAAATCTAACCTGATGTAGAGAGAGACTGGGAGGGGGAGGGGGAGAGAGAATAATAGGTCATTGTTGAGACAGATTCCATACCATTTAGGTAAAATATGCTTTCAAAAAGGATAGACACGTGCAAACAAGGATTTGCACCCTGAGTCTGGGTTATGCAATTTATGCTTACGTTCACATGTTGGCTGGAAGTGGCAGATGGTGAACCAGGTATTGTTTTATCTTGAACAAGCAGCAAAGACAGACAGTGAGAGATGGATTATTTAAGTGCAGAGAGTTGCCCAGTTTTAATCAGGAAAACTCAAATACTTTGTGTGATATTACAGAGAGGATTTAATCTATAACCTCATAAAAACCAGGGCTTCCTGTCTTGATATAACTCTCTGCAACAAGCTAAAATTCTGTTGTATCTTTCAATTAAATAAATTATTGCCTGAGTCGTTAGCATTGCTTCACATCGTCACCTGCAATTTGCCTCTGCAGATGACAGGAATTCTGCTGTAAAAACATGTATGACTGTTTTACTACCACCAGTGTGAACGCAGAATAAATGCAGAAAAACAGCGGAGTGCATCGTGTGGGTGCAAGCGTGTGGGAGCGAGAAGATGGAAGTAATCACATCTTAGTTGTTTGAGAGCCTGCAATATGCCAGTAAATTATTAATTGAGTGGGACCTCTGTCTTGGCACTTGGCACTCTAGCTGACATGCCCCCGCCTGTACTTGCACTATTTTCTGACCCGCCGACCTGTGGGTCAACCTGTAACCTAATTACCAACATATATGCAAAAGTACCTCAATGAGCGCCACAAACAACTGAAAGAAAATACAAGAAAAGACAGATACTGGCATCACTCTATCTGTGTCGCTAGGTAAATGCAGTGATGCACCACTTTGCATAAAAACTCCCAATTTCTGTTTTGTCCTAGACTGAAAGGAGAAATGTGCAGTACGCATGAAGCCTGTGAAAGCCTGCACACACACACAGGCGCCCACGCCGAGAGCAGCCTGAGAGGGAACACAGGCATCTGAGTCAAAATGAGCTCATTCATTCAGTCATTGCTTTTCTGCTGTCAAAGGCCGGTCCCTGCAGGCCGGAGGAACAGCTGCATACGTCCTCTCCACGGCCCTCCAGGGTTTCAGGCATTTTTGTGGTCGGACTGTTAATTTTACTTCCAGGATCGAGCCATTTCTCTATGGTTGTGCAGGATACGTGCGATGAACACTGCAGCCGCTCCTCAGAGGGGTCACAATTTAACCGATTCTTCAAAATAAAGCATTTTCTCAGTTTCTAGGAGATAAAAATCCATGATACCCGGACTTCTGACTGCACATGGCATTTCCTGTGTGCAATTAATTTATTTCCATATTCCAACATGAAAATAAGAAGCATGAGTAATCTGCTGGGAGATTTTAACCCAAGTGCAAAGGGAGACCGATAATCTTATAATCCTCCATAATGTTGTGATGTTCCTTCAAATGCTTATTTATTCTTAACGAACTTTCCCCACGAAATTTCATCATGGATACGAATAAGTTCATCCGTATGAACACATCTGGAAGACACAGGAACAGCGAGTATTAAAAAGAGCCACAATGCAAATTAAACACAAAGGAGCCATCGTTTTTTTTTTTCATCTCTTTTTGATCAAATGAATAAATATCCTCATTCGTTCAGTTCCTCTTTCAACATCACAGGAAGAAAAGCAAATAAGTTAGCTCATGCTTCATGAATCATGTCTCATAGTTTATGTGCAGATTTTGTTTGTGGATATTTTACATCAAAAGATATACGGATGCAAATTGTAACTGAGATTATGATACTTGTAACAAAACTGGAGAAAAGGCTGTTTGAAATATGAGTACGACCACATGGACTGGAGACACGAAATGTCCAGTGTGATGTGGAGAACTTTGAGACTGGAGAGTTGGGGGGTGAAAGTGGACGAGATGTAGGACCAATAACCCACCGGGTCTACATCTTAGGAAGTGAGCTTGCAAAGAAATGATCCTTAAATTGTGCAAAACTGGGCACGGTTGATTCAAGATGCAGTTCAGAAATGACTGAATCAGAAAATCGCACATCGTGCAGCAAAATGTTTTGATTTCACAGAGGGAGAAAATGCTTAAATTTCTTGTCAGTCTCTCTGAAAGCAAAATAGTCTTTTCGCTCTGAATAGTGAAGTGATTGTGTTTGTCAGTTTCTCTGCTCTTTGTTTCTGCTGTGACTCTGCACAGATCACTGGATAAGTGGACATATTTATTAAGACGGTGGTGGGATGGAACACAGTTGTGTTACTTTTTGTGTGTGAGAGATACAGAGAGAGTTGCAACCACTCTTTCAAGACGTGCAGGTGCACCAGGGGTGCACACAGGGCAGACACGGAGTGCACACAGGGCAGTTCTTGGGTGTATTCAGGGTGCATGTACTGTGCAGACACAGCAGACAGACTGCATGCAGGGTGCACATAGGGCATATACAAAGTGCAGAAACAATGCACGTAGAGTGTATGCATGACACACATAAAGTCCATGAAGGGTGCTTACAGTGTGCACGTGGGATCCATGAAGAGTGCTTACAGTGTGCACGTGGGATCCATGAAGAGTGTTTACAGTGTGCACGTGGGATCCATGAAGAGTGCTTACAGTGTGCACGTGGGATCCATGAAGAGTGCTTACAGTGTGCACGTGGGATCCATGAAGAGTGTTTACAGTGTGCACGTGGGATCCATGAAGAGTGCTTACAGTGTGCACGTGGGATCCATGAAGAGTGTTTACAGTGTGCACGTGGGATCCATGAAGAGTGCTTACAGTGTGCACGTGGGATCCATGAAGAGTGTTTACAGTGTGCACGTGGGATCCATGAAGAGTGCTTACAGTGTGCACGTGGGATCCATGAAGAGTGCTTACAGTGTGCACGTGGGATCCATGAAGAGTGTTTACAGTGTGCACGTGGGATCCATGAAGAGTGCTTACAGTGTGCACGTGGGATCCATGAAGAGTGTTTACAGTGTGCACGTGGGATCCATGAAGGGTGATTACAGTGTGCACGTGGGATCCATGAAGAGTGCTTACAGTGTGCACGTGGGATCCATGAAGAGTGTTTACAGTGTGCAAGTGGGATCCATGAAGAGTGTTTACAGTGTGCACGTGGGATCCATGAAGGGTGATTACAGTGTGCACGTGGGATCCATGAAGAGTGTTTACAGTGTGCACGTGGGATCCATGAAGAGTGTTTACAGTGTGCACGTGGGATCCATGAAGAGTGCTTACAGTGTGCACGTGGGATCCATGAAGAGTGTTTACAGTGTGCACGTGGGATCCATGAAGAGTGCTTACAGTGTGCACGTGGGATCCATGAAGAGTGTTTACAGTGTGCACGTGGGATCCATGAAGAGTGCTTACAGTGTGCACGTGGGATCCATGAAGAGTGTTTACAGTGTGCACGTGGGATCCATGAAGAGTGCTTACAGTGTGCACGTGGGATCCATGAAGAGTGTTTACAGTGTGCACGTGGGATCCATGAAGAGTGTTTACAGTGTGCACGTGGGATCCATGAAGGGTGATTACAGTGTGCACGTGGGATCCATGAAGAGTGCTTACAGTGTGCAAGTGGGATCCATGAAGAGTGTTTACAGTGTGCACGTGGGATCCATGAAGGGTGATTACAGTGTGCACGTGGGATCCATGAAGAGTGTTTACAGTGTGCACGTGGGATCCATGAAGAGTGTTTACAGTGTGCACGTGGGATCCATGAAGGGTGATTACAGTGTGCACGTGGGATCCATGAAGAGTGCTTACAGTGTGCACGTGCGTTCCATGAAGAGTGCTTACAGTGTGCACGTGGGTTCCATGAAGAGTGCTTACAGGGCGCACAGAGAGTCCATGAAAGGTGATTACAGGGTGCAAACAGGGTCCATGAAAGGTGATTACAGGGTGCACATAGTGTCCATGAAAGGTGATTACAGGGTGCACAGAGAGTCCATGAAATGTGATTACAGGGTGCAAACAGGGTCCATGAAAGGTGATTACAGGGTGCACAGAGAGTCCATGAAAGGTGATTACAGGGTGCACAGAGAGTCCATGAAAGGTGATTACAGGGTGCACATAGTGTCCATGAAAGGTGATTACAGGGTGCAAACAGGGTCCATGAAAGGTGATTACAGGGTGCACAGAGAGTCCATGAAAGGTGATTACAGGGTGCACAGAGAGTCCATGAAAGGTGATTACAGGGTGCACATAGTGTCCATGAAAGGTGATTACAGGGTGCACAGAGAGTCCATGAAAGGTGATTACAGGGTGCAAACAGGGTCCATGAAAGGTGATTACAGGGTGCAAACAGGGTCCATGAAAGGTGATTACAGGGTGCACATAGTGTCCATGAAAGGTGATTACAGGGTGCACATAGTGTCCATGAAAGGTGATTACAGGGTGCACAGAGTCTTTGGAGGGTGCTTACAGGGTGTACATAGGGCCCATGAATGGTGCTTACAGGGTACACAGAGGCTCCATGAAGGGTTATTACAGGGTATACATAGGGTCCATGAAAGGTGATTACAGGGTGCACAGAGGGTCCATGGAGGGTGCTTACAGGGTACACAGAGGCTCCATGAAGGGTTATTACAGGGTATACATAGGGTCCATGGAGGGTGCTTACAGGGTGCACAGAGGGTCCATGAAGGGTTATTACAGGGTACACAGAGGGTCCATGAAGGGTTATTACAGGGTACACAGAGGGTCCATGGAGGGTGCTTACAGGGTACACAGAGGGTCCATGAAGGGTTATTACAGGGTATACATAGGGTCCATGGAGGGTGATTACAGGGTACACAGAGGGTCCATGAAGGGTTATTACAGGGTATACATAGGGTCCATGGAGGGTGCTTACAGGGTACACAGAGGGTCCATGAAGGGTTATTACAGGGTATACAGAGGGTCCATGAAGGGTTATTACAGGGTACACAGAGGGTCCATGGAGGGTGATTACAGGGTACACAGAGGGTCCATGAAGGGTTATTACAGGGTATACATAAGGTCCATGAAGGGTTATTACAGGGTACACAGAGGGTCCATGGAGGGTGATTACAGGGTACACAGAGGGTCCATGAAGGGTTATTACAGGGTATACATAGGGTCCATGAAGGGTTATTACAGGGTACACAGAGGGTCCATGGAGGGTGATTACAGGGTACACAGAGGGTCCATGAAGGGTTATTACAGGGTATACATAGGGTCCATGGAGGGTGATTACAGGGTACACAGAGGGTCCATGAAGGGTTATTACAGGGTATACATAGGGTCCATGGAGGGTGATTACAGGGTGCACAGAGGGTCCATGGAGGGTGCTTACAGGGTGCACAGAGGGTCCATGGAGGGTGCTTACAGGGTGCACAGAGGGTCCATGACAGGTACTTACAGTGTGCACGTGGGATCCATGAAGAGTGCTTACAGTGTGCACGAGGGATCCATGAAGAGTGCTTACAGTGTGCACGAGGGATCCATGAAGAGTGCTTACAGTGTGCACGAGGGATCCATGAAGAGTGCTTACAGTGTGCACGTGGGATCCATGAAGAGTGCTTACAGTGTGCACGTTGGTTCCATGAAGGGTGCTTACAGTGTGCACGTGGGTTCCATGAAGAGTGCTTACAGTGTGCACGTGGGTTCCATGAAGGGTGATTACAGGGTGCACAGAAAGTCCATGAAAGGTGATTACAGGGTGCACAGAAAGTCCATGAAAGGTGATTACAGGGCGCACGTAGGGTCCATGAAAGGTGATTACAGGGCGCACAGAGAGTCCATGAAAGGTGATTACAGGGCGCACAGAGAGTCCATGAAAGGTGATTACAGGGTGCAATCAGGGTCCATGAAAGGTGATTACAGGGTGCAAACAGGGTCCATGAAAGGTGATTACAGGGTGCACATAGTGTCCACGACAGGTACTTACAGTGTGCATGTGGGTTCCATGAAGAGTGCTTACAGTGTGCACGTGGGTTCCATGAAGAGTGCTTACAGTGTGCACGTGGGTTCCATGAAGGGTGATTACAGGGTGCACAGAGAGTCCATGAAAGGTGATTACAGGGTGCAAACAGGGTCCATGAAAGGTGATTACAGGGTGTAAACAGGGTCCATGAAAGGTGATTACAGGGTGCACAGAGAGTCCATGAAAGGTGATTACAGGGTGCAAACAGGGTCCATGAAAGGTGATTACAGGGTGTAAACAGGGTCCATGAAAGGTGATTACAGGGTGCACAGAGAGTCCATGAAAGGTGATTACAGGGTGCACAGAGAGTCCATGAAAGGTGATTACAGGGTGCACAGAGTCCATGAAAGGTGATTACAGGGTGCAAACAGGGTCCATGAAAGGTGATTACAGGGTGCAAACAGGGTCCATGAAAGGTGATTACAGGGTGCACATAGTGTCCACGACGGGTACTTACAGTGTGCACATGGGATCCATGAAGAGTGCTTACAGTGTGCACTTGGGTTCCATGAAGAGTGCTTACAGGGTGCAAACAGGGTCCATGAAAGGTGATTACAGGGTGCACATAATGTCCATGAAAGGTGATTACAGGGTGCACAGAGTCCTTGGAGGGTGCTTACAGGGTGTACATAGGGCCCATGAATGGTGCTTACAGGGCGCACAGAGAGTCCATGAAAGGTGATTACAGGGTGCACAGAAAGTCCATGAAAGGTGATTACAGGGTGCACAGAGAGTCCATGAAAGGTGATTACAGGGCGCACGTAGGGTCCATGAAAGGTGATTACAGGGTGCACAGAGAGTCCATGAAAGGTGATTACAGGGTGCAAACAGGGTCCATGAAAGGTGATTACAGGGTGCACATAGTGTGCACGACAGGTACTTACAGTGTGCATGTGGGTTCCATGAAGAGTGCTTACAGTGTGCACGTGGGTTCCATGAAGAGTGCTTACAGTGTGCACGTGGGTTCCATGAAGGGTGATTACAGGGTGTAAACAGGGTCCATGAAAGGTGATTACAGGGTGCACAGAGAGTCCATGAAAGGTGATTACAGGGTGCAAACAGGGTCCATGAAAGGTGATTACAGGGTGCAAACAGGGTCCATGAAAGGTGATTACAGGGTGCAAACAGGGTCCATGAAAGGTGATTACAGGGTGTAAACAGGGTCCATGAAAGGTGATTACAGGGTGCACAGAGAGTCCATGAAAGGTGATTACAGGGTGCAAACAGGGTCCATGAAAGGTGATTACAGGGTGCAAACAGGGTCCATGAAAGGTGATTACAGGGTGCACATAGTGTCCACGACGGGTACTTACAGTGTGCACATGGGATCCATGAAGAGTGCTTACAGTGTGCACGTGGGTTCCATGAAGAGTGCTTACAGGGTGCAAACAGGGTCCATGAAAGGTGATTACAGGGTGCACATAATGTCCATGAAAGGTGATTACAGGGTGCACAGAGTCCTTGGAGGGTGCTTACAGGGTGTACATAGGGCCCATGAATGGTGCTTACAGGGCGCACAGAGAGTCCATGAAAGGTGATTACAGGGTGCACAGAAAGTCCATGAAAGGTGATTACAGGGTGCACAGAGAGTCCATGAAAGGTGATTACAGGGCGCACGTAGGGTCCATGAAAGGTGATTACAGGGTGCACAGAGTCCTTGGAGGGTGCTTACAGGGTGTACATAGGGCCCATGAATGGTGCTTACAGGGTACACAGAGGCTCCATGAAGGGTTATTACAGGGTCCATGTTAAGGTGATTACAGGGTACACATAAGGTCCATGGAGGGTGCTTACAGGGTCAATGAAGGGTGATTACAGGGTGCACAGAGGGTCCATGAAGGGTGCTTACAGGGTACACATAGGGTCCATGAACGGTGATTACAGGGTGCACAGAGGGTCCATGGAGGGTGCTTACAGGGTGCACAGAGGGTCCATGGAGGGTGCTTACAGGGTGCACAGAGGGTCCATGGAGGGTGCTTACAGGGTGCACAGAAAGTCCATGAAAGGTGATTACAGGGCGCACAGAGAGTCCATGAAAGGTGATTACAGGGTGCAAACAGGGTCCATGAAAGGTGATTACAGGGTGCACAGAGTCCTTGGAGGGTGCTTACAGGGTGTACATAGGGCCCATGAATGGTGCTTACAGGGTACACAGAGGCTCCATGAAGGGTTATTACAGGGTCCATGTTAAGGTGATTACAGGGTACACATAAGGTCCATGGAGGGTGCTTACAGGGTCAATGAAGGGTGATTACAGGGTGCACATAGGGTCCATGAAGGGTGTTTACAGGGTACACATAGGGTCCATGGAGGGTGCTTACAGGGTACACATAGGGTCCATGGAGGGTGCTTACAGGGTGCACAGAGGGTCCATGGAGGGTGCTTACAGGGTGCACAGAGGGTCCATGGAGGGTGCTTACAGGGTGCACACAGGGTCCATGAAGAGTGCTTACACGGTGCACGTAGGATCCATGAAGAGGGCTTACAGTGTGTACGTAGGATCCATGAAGAGTGCTTACAGGGTGCACGTAGGATCCATGAAGAGTGCTTACAGGGTGCACGTAGGTTCCATGAAGAGTGCTTACAGGGTGCACAGAGGGTCCACGGAGGGTGCTTACAGTGTGCAAACAGGGTCCACAAAGGGTGATTACAGGGTGCACAGAGGGTCCATGAAAGGTGATTATGGGGTGCATGTAGTGTCCATGAAAGGTGATTACGGGGTGCACATAGTGTCCATGAAAGGTGATTACGGGGTGCATGTAGTGTCCATGAAAGGTGATTACAGGGTGCACATAAAGCCCATGAAGGGTGCTTACAGGGTGCACATAAAGCCCATGAAGGGTGCTTACAGGGTGCACATAGGGCGCATGAAGGGTGCTTACAGGGTGCACATAGGGCCCATGAAGGGTGCTTACAGGGTGCAGAGGGTCCATGAAGAGCGATTACAGGGTACACATAGGGTCCATGAACGGTAATTACAGGGTGCACAGAGAGTCCATGGAGGGTGATTACAGGGTGCACATAGGATCCATGAAGAGTGCTTACAGGGTGCACATAGGATCCATGAAGAGTGCTCACAGGGTGCATGTAGGATCATTTAAGAATGCTCACAGGGTGCACATAGGATCCATGAAGAGTGCTTACAGGGTGCACGTAGGATCCATGAAGGGTGCACACAGGGTCTATGAAAGGTGATTACATGGTGCACATAGGGTCCATGAAGGGTAATTACAGGGTGCACATAGTGTCCATGAAGAGTGCTTACAAGGTGCATGTGGGATCCATGAAGAGAGCTTACAGTGTGCACGTAGGGTCCATGAAGGGTGATTACAGGGTGCACATAGTGTACATGAAGAGTGCTTACAGGGTGCACGTAGGGTTCATGAAGGGTGCTTACAGGGTGCACGTAGGATCCATGAAGAGTGCTTACAGGGTGCACGTAGGATCCATGAAGAGTGCTTACAGGGTGCACGTAGGACCAATGAAGAGTGCTTACAGGGTGCACACTGGGTCCATGAAAGGTGATTACAGGGTGCACGTAGTGTCCATGAAGGGTAATTACAGGGTGCACGTAGTGTCCATGAAGAGTGCTTACAGGGTGTACGTAGGGTCCGTGGAGTGTGCTTACAGGGTGTACGTAGGGTCCATGGAGTGTGCTTACAGGGCGTATGTAGAGTCCATGAAGGGTACTTACAGGGTGCAAACAGGGTCCATGAAGGGTGATTACAGGTTGCACATAGGATCCATGAAGGGTGCTTACAGGGTGCACGTAGGGTCCATGAAGGGTGCACGTAAGGTCCATGAAGGGTGCTTACAGGGTGTATGTAGTGTCCATGGAGCGTGCTTACAGGGTGCAGACAGGGTCCATGAAGGGTGATTACAGGGTGCACGTAGGATCCATGAAGGGTGCTTAAAGGATGCACGTAGGGTTCATGAAGGGTGCTTACATGGTGTACGTAGGGTCCATGAAGGGTGCTTACAGGGTGTACATTGGGTCCATGAAGGGTGCTTACAGGGTGTACGTAGGGTCCAGGAAGGGTGCTTCCAGGGTGCACACAGGATCCATGAAGGGCATTTACAGGGTGCACAGAGGGTCCATACAGGGTGCTTACAGGGTGTACATAGGGTCCATGAAGGGTACTTACAGGGTGTAAACAGGGTCCATGAAGGGTGATTACAGGTTGCACATAGGATCCATGAAAGGTGCTTACAGGTTGCACATAGGATCCATGAAAGGTTCTTACAGGGTGCACATAGGGTGCAAAAGGCAACCAATAAAACAACATTACTGGAAGACAGAGTGCCTTTAAGAAGTCCACAGATTAAGTGGAGACAAAAGTGTGGATGGTGGTAAATGGAGAGGATGGAGGTGAAGATTGATTCTGTTCTCTTCGATCATTTCCTGAGTCTCTGCTGCCTCTTCAGCCATTAACTTTGACTGCAACTCATCTTGCAGACTGTCAGAAATGAAGGAGCAGAAGCAGCGAAGAAGTGCAAGATGGGGATAAGGGAATAAATTTGAGTTGTGGTAAACTTTGCATTTAGATCAGGTCTGAAGTGCTTCAGAAGCCAAAGGGAATCACCCAGGTATGCTCTCCACCCCCATGTCCTAGCAAATATGTTTATATGCTAAGTAAAAACCTCATTTCACCCAACCACTGATCCCTGTTGCCAGCATAAAAAATACTTCACACTATCATTTGAGCAACATTTCTCTGTTTGTTTGTTTGTTTGTTTGTTTGTTTGTTTGTTTGTTTGTTTGTTTGTTTGTTTGTTTGTTTGTTGACCTCCTCCTCCCCAGCCCTTTGGTCGTTTCTTCCATCTTACTTGGTGGCTGAAGAACTAACCACAGAATTGCCGTAAAAGGGTTTGTTTTGGAAAGGTTTAAGGTTGTTGGGGTTCATATCAAGGTCTTGTCTGTCTCAGTCCCAGATGCTTCCCCTACACATTACCAAATGTAAAGAGTTGGAGAAGGTCAACCCTGGAACTACACTGACAAAAGAACCAACTTAAAAAGTATTACAATTGGTAAAACCTGAATGAATTAAGTTGTTTGAACTTAAGTTTGTAAGTTAGACTTACAAACTTAAGTCCAAACAACTTCATTCATTCAGGTTTTACCAATTGTAATACTTTTCAAGTTGGTTCAACTACTCACTTTTTTCAGTGTACTGTTAAATAGTTAATTTTAGCAATGTTCAAGGTAATTGGGGTCAAAAGTAAAAAACAAACAAAAAACTGATTAATGCTGCATGTAGCTGATGCAGGTAGGTTCCTGAATTTCCCAAGTGGGATCAAATATTTCATTCAAAGTTGAGTTAGGGTCCGGCTATGGCTGCTCACTGCCTAATGTTGAATTATGCCTAAATGTAATTAGCATGGGTTAAATGCAGAGGACACATTTCATTATATACGTATATTCATCAATGCTCAATGACAATAAAGGTCCTTCTTCAAGGTCATGCCAGTCAAATCAGCCACATGCACTCCCACATCCTTTGGCTGATTTCAGTCCAGCTTAATATGTAGATGAACACTGAGTAAATTACTTGAGGGGTTAATTTGGCAAAAGTCAATGTCATTGGGGTCAAGGTAAAACAAATAAATTAAAAGATTTTCAAACAGATTTTGGCCCAACTTGGCACTCATATGTAGCTGGGTTCTGGAATTTTTCTGGCAAAGTCTGCAAAAGGGCAATCATTTGTGTCAAGGTCATTGGGATCAAAGGTCAGACTTCCACCATGTACTGAATTCTGTAATTTAAGAGGAAACTACTTCCTAAATAAGATGACTACATTGTCACATTTTGTTTTGATCTCCACTTTGTTCTGCTTTCCTGGTCTTATTCTCCACATTATTCTGTCTCTAGTATTATTCTCCATGTGTTATTGTTATTCTCCATGTTATCTTACTCATTATTTTTGTAAATATTCTCTGGTGCTTTTACTTTGAGCTTTTTCTTCTGTGTTGGTTTTGTGTAGCTTAATTCCTTGTTTTGACCGTTCTGGCTCCATGTTTCTGTACTTTTGTGTTTGTTTACTTGCGTACTTAACTGCGTTTAGAGGGTTCCATTGTTGTTAGATTGCACAGGTTCATCCTGCTCTCTCACGTTACCATTTTAGTGTCTTTTAAAAATGTTTTTGTCTTCCTGTTACAGACCTTTGTGTCTGTCCTGTGTTCCTCATTTTTGCATGCTGTTTTGGACAGCCCAGTCTCACGTTCTTTTGTTGTTGTTGTTTCACGCTCCAGTCACGAAATGAGTCAAATTTTCGTGACGGGTTTTTTTTTTTAACTCATTATTACTAACCCTACTCCTACCCCCAAACAAAAATTTTGCTAAATATCGCTAAAATGCTACTTTGGTTCCCCTATGATTCTGAGAAATACAGCATAGCGTAGATTCTACAAGAAGACTCAGATCTTTACGTATTCACTCAGAATCAGTTTATTAACAGCAGCTTTAATCTCTAAACTGAAGCAGGCATTCCCCATTAGTCAACAGCTCTCAACCAAAAGGAACCATGCAAATTCTGGAAATGTTCTCACTCAGTTCTCGCTGTCTATAGATCACCAACAAGACGTGGCTTCCCATCCCTTCAACCCGCCCTCCACTGTCTTCATCTCCTGGTTTCCATCACATTTACAACTCCCTCAGCACTGCAGAAATAAACTGTTTTTCCGTTATCACTGCCATACTGCATTTGAGTCTGTTTCAGTTCCCAGTCCTGTCACAACATCAAGTCTCTCACAACAAAACTATTGTAACATTCAGCACATTAACTTTAACTTGCCTCCAGAGACATTCTGTTTCTGGGCTTTACCTGTTTTTGGATAACCCTTTGCTGCCTCCCATAGAAAGACTCTTGCCTGTTGGACTGCTCACCGGTGTGGAGCAGTCCAACAACAAAATTATTTATTTTATACATTAACGATAGATGTAAAGTTTCATATCTGTTTAAAGCAGTTCTCTTTGCAGATGACACTAACCTGTTTTGCTCAAGAGAAAATCTGACACAATTATTATCTGATTGAGGAACTGAAATGATAAAGTTAAAGAGATGGTTTGATATTAACAAATTATCATTAAATTTGTCTAAAACTAAATTAATGTTATTTGGAAATTATAACAAAAGACATACAAATTCAGTTAAATATACAAGGGGTAAACAACATGTCAAAGAGAATAAGTTTTTAGGTGTCATTATTGATAAAATAATTAATTGGAAAGCTCATATTCAACATGTTCAAAACAAGGTATCAAAGAGTATTGCAGTATTAAATAAAGCAAAGCATGTTCTTGATTGCAGAGCACGACATACTTTATATTGTATATTGGTTGCACCCTAGCTGACTTACACCGGTGTGAAGCTGGACAGTAGAAAGTAGCTCATTATTCAGACAGTAATTCGCGTGTATGACGGAAAGTGAAAAATGACATAAAAAATTGTAACCCAGCAATGTATCTATGCCTCCGAAACATGGGCAAGTGAATTTCATTAAGCTTACTTGCCCAAATTTGTCACATAGGCCTAGGCCTACACACCGTAATGGCCCTATATGGCTATCCAAAATCCGAATAACTGTCCAGAATGCACTAAATAACTGTCCACACTGATGCAGTTATAACTTTTACCTGGGCAAGTAAATTTTGGTGTCACTTGCCCAGATCTGTCAAGAACACTTGCCCCATGCCCACCAACCTCCATTTCACCCCCTCCCACCCCTCAATTTCACTGTATTTAATGATATGGAGAACAACTGTCTAGAAATTGAATAAATGACCAGATATTAAATAACTGTCCAGAATGCGCTGAATAACTGTCCACACTCATGCAGTTAGAACCTTTATATGGGCAAGTGAATTTTGGCGCCACCTGCCCAGATTTGTCAAGTGCCCTTGCCCCATGCCCACCAACCTCCATTTCACCCCCTCCCACCCCTCCAAATGACCCCTTTCAATGATAATCTGAACTACTGTCTAGAATTTGAATCACTGTCCAGATACTGAATAACTGTCCACACTTAAGCAGTTATAACTTTTACATGGGCAAGTGAATTTTGGCGCCACCTGCCCAGATCTGTCAAGTACCCTTGCCCCATCCTCCCCAACCCTCATTTCACTCCCTCCCACCCCTCCATATGACCGCTTTCAATGATAAGCCGAACTACGGTCTGGAAATTGAATAACTTCACAGAATCTGAATAACTGTCCAGAATGCATTGAATAACTGTCCACACTTCAGCAGTTATAACTTTTACATGGGCAAGTGAATTTTGGAGCCACCTGCCCAGATTTGTCAAGTAAACTTGCCCTATGCCCACCAACCTCTATTTCACCCCCTCCTACCCCTCAATTTCACAGTATTTAATGATATGGCGAACAATTGTCTGGAAATTGAATAACTGTCCAGAATGTGCTGAATAACTGTCCACACTTCAGCAGTTATAACTTTTACATGGGCAAGTGCATTTTGGTGCCACCTGCCCATATTTGTCAAGTACCCTTGCCCCATCCTTCCCACCCTTCATTTCACCCCTCCCACCCCTCAATTTCATCATTTTAAATGATAACCCAAACTACTGTGTGGAATTTTAATTACTGTCCAGATACTGAATAACTGTTCACACTTGAACAGTTAGAACCTTTACGTGGGCAAGTGAATTTTGCCGCCACCTGCCCAGATCTGTCAAGTACACTTGCCCCATGCCCACCAACCTCCATTTCACCCCTCCCCCACCCCTCAATTTTACTGTATTTAACGATAATACAAACTACTGTCCAGAACCTGAATAACTGTCCAGAATGCGCTGAATAACTGTCCACACTCATGCAGTTATAACTTTTACATGGGGAAGTGAATTTTGGTGCCACCTGCCCAGATTTGTCAAGTGCCCTTGCCCCTTGCCCACCTACCTCCATTTCACCCACCCCTCCATATGACCCACTTCAATGATAAGCCGAACTACTGTCTGGAAATTGAATAATTGTCCAGAATGCGCTGAATAACTGTCCACACGGTTGGGCAGGATGGGGCAAGTGTACCTGACAGACCTGGACAGGTGGCGCCAAAATTCACTTGCCCATGTAAAAGCTATTACTGCTTAAATGTGGACAGTTAGCCCAGTAGGTCTAGATAAGTCTTACTCAGTTCGATCTACTTGTCTTGCAATTGATGATGGATTTACTTAGACGGGACCAAGCCTGGGGTGCTGGGGGACAATGACCATTCTAAATCTTAGGCCTAACCACAATACCACCAGTCTAGAACCGTACACAGGGGCTAGCCAGACAGCAAGCATACCTGATTTTGTGTTCTGAAATCTACTAAATTTATAGTTGATTAGGCCCAGGCCTGGATAATTTGTTTGGTTGACAACTCGCGCCATTTTGAAAATATGTAGACCTATCTAAACACAGAAGCATTAAAATCAGAATTTTCGAAATATTATTTGTACAGTAGTCACTTGTCATCTTGACTGTTTTTATTTTTAAATTGTTTTTGTCATTTTTGTATTTCTAGTTATTGTTTTTTGATGTGTAACTGTCAGTTCTTTTCATAATTGTTTTTGCAGCACTTATTTAAACTAAAGTTGTAACTGGAGTGAGGTGTAATGCCACGTTCACACCGGGTGCGACGCGAGCAACAGCAGCGACAGGTTGCCATGTAATCCCTATGGAATGACGCGTTTTGGCGCCAAGTCACGCAGCACGATGCGATGGATGCGAGTGAAGCGATTTTGAGCAATTGGCGCATTTGTGGCGCGATATTGCGTCGCATAACGTCGTGTTGCCTTCCTCCCCAAGTTGAAAAATCTGAACTTTTTTATCTCATCGCGCCGTGATGACCAATCAGGGACTCAATATGTAGTGACGTGGAGAAGTTTGGAGTTTGACTGAAGATGTGAACATGTCCTGTATCTGGTAGCAGCCTGTGAGCAGGACTTATGTCTCCTTTGTCCTTTATTTCACAATTATGACAGAGTTTTTGGAGCGAGCAGCAGTCCCACAGCAGTGGAGCAGAGTTTCTTTCTCTTGGTATTTTACATGCACGCGCGAGTGAATCATCCGTGGAGATTATTTTACTTATTAACTACACAGATGTATAATAAAACAAATCGTGACTGGTTTCTAAACACAATTATGACATAGTTTTTTGGGAAAGAGCGAGGAGCAGCCCCACAGCAAGCAGCAGAGTTTCTTTTCTTCATTTTATGTGCGCGCGCAATCGAATCGTCTGTGGAGAATATTTTATTAATTAACTACACAGACGTATAATAAAACAAATGGTGACTGGTTTCTAAACACAATTATGACAGAGTTTTTTGGGAAAGAGCGAGGAGCAGCCCCACAGCAAGCAGCGGAGTTTCTTTTCTTCATTTTATGTGCGCGCGCAATCGAATCGTCTGTGGAGAATATTTTATTAATTAACTACACAGATGTATAATAAAACAAATGGTGACTGGTTTCTAGACACAATTATGACAGAGTTTTTTTGGGGGGAAGAGCGAGCTGCAGCAAGCAGCGGAGTTTCTTTCTTTCTTTTTTTTTAATTGTTTCCATGTGCGTGCGTGAACGGGACAGGAGGTCCTCAAACTGGGTCCCGCATAGGTGGAAGCACCGCTGAAAGCAGCCGTCATCCAGACACAGCTCCTGCAGCAAATAATGATAATCACTGAATTGGGAGCTTTCCACAACAACTCGCTCAGTGTGATCAAGGTCCATCATGTTAACTTGACTTAACAACTGGAGCCGGCAAGCGGAATGGAAGCTCCTCCTATTTGATGACGCACCGGGGTGAATTTTCGCAGCAAAAGCGGAGCGACACACTGGGTGAAGGAGGCGCGTCCGTTGCCATGCGACCCCCGCGAATTAGTAGCGTCTGATCGCACCCGGTGTGAACGCGGCATAAGGAGTTGTCAGATTTAATTCAAAGCACAAGCCTAATAAATGAGTATATGTCTGTTTACGCTTTCCATATTCTGTCGTATTTTTGGTTTAAGCATCAAAACCAATTTATTGTTTTATTTTGGATTTTTTAAAGGTAGAATTCAACAGGGCACGTTTTTTTTCCATTTTAAAAACATTTTTTGTCTATAATACAACCAGAACCGCTTCATCGCGAATTACTGCCTGAATAATGAACTACTGTCTAACTTCACGCCGGTCTGACTTACTGTGCTGAAGTTTGGAGCAACAATTATAAAACTACATTGCAACCATTATTCATTCTTCAAAAAAGAACATTAAGAACAATTCATAATAATACAATAACATGCTTTTGGAGGGCGGTGTGCATTTTCAGAGGCCCAATGTTCAGTCGCCCAAAATGACAGATATTCGCCCAAGTTAGATGAGGGCAAATATCTGTCATTGGGGGCGACTGGCTGTGAACGGAGGGACTCAGAAAATGCATGCCACATGACAACATCATGTTATTTGCATTATTATCACTTTTTACTGAGATACACAACACGTAACGCGTACATAAAAAGTTGGCTCACTTAACTTTTGTCGTGTCGGCTAGCTGGCGCGCGCTGCTCTCCAATTTAGCCAGTGCGTCCTCATCAAGCTGGCTGCTCATGGATGCTGTTGTCGTACTATCCATGAGAAAATTATCCAGAATATCCAAATTGGGAACAACACACACTTCTCGCCTTTTTAGTTTTTTTTTTTTCCCCCTCTGCGGACAGTTCTTGGACTGCGTGCGCGTGCTATGACATCGTTTGTTTACACACAGCGGGCGGGTATAGCCAGGTAGCGTAAATCTATGCTACCGGCCTAGCAACGCCTCGGTAAAGTGATAATAATGCAGGTTATCAAGACCAGACCAACCCATTGTTAATTAAATCTCAAATATTAAAACTTTACAATATGAATTTGTTCAAGACTGTTCAATTAATGTACAAAGTGAAAAATAAACAAGTGCCCTTCAGTATTCAAGAATTTTTTACATAGAGAGAGGGAAAATATAATTTACGGGGCTTGTATCATTTTAAAATTGCTGGTGCTCGGACGACCAGGAAAGGTTTCTGTGTCTCCATGTGTGGCCCGAGACTATGGAATAACCTGACAGATGAACTCAAAAGATGTCCAAATATCAATCACTTTAAAAATCAATATAAAGACGTGATGTTTTCAAGATATATATGCAGCGCCACTGTTCGGCATAAGCAGACTACGCAGCCTGCGTGGGGCACCAACCATGTTGCACTAGTTTACAGGGCCTCCAATTGACTGAAAAATGTGTTGAAATTATTACATTATTACATTTCAAAATCAAAATGAATTATTTATGAATAGGCCCATCGTTTTTGTCTTTACACATTGTGTCGGCCCCTACCCCATTACTTAATTGGGGCAAATTAACAGTTTTTTTTTTGCCTAATATAAAGCCCCCATCCACCCCCGCCCCTATTCCCTGAAATGGTACAGCCCTGTTTGCGTCTTTCTCTGTTCGCTGTGTCACCTAACCAGGGTTGCCAGATGTGACGATTTCCAGTCCAATAAATGCTCAAAAATGCGTGGAGGCACTAAATCCTGTGCAATTTGAACGATTTTTAAAATGTGTGTGGCAATTCTATATAAAAAACTCGTCCACTGCCATATTTTTACCCTAAACAAACCAACTGGATGGGAAAACACCCAATCTGGCAACCCTGCGCCTAACTGAAGTAGCACTGCTAGCCCACATTCGATTCTGACACGAGACGACAAGTTGCCACTATGTCACAATTAAACAATGAAGCGACAGCAGGAGTCTGGAGCTGAAAAACGGAGGAAAAAGAAACAAAAAGATGATGCCTGTGCATCTCTTGCTGGTAAGTACGTGTTAAAGGTTTAAACTGTTTTGATTACTTAATGTTCAGTGGTGCTGCTTAAGCTAGGTTGCGTTGGCTTTGCTGATTTGATGTAGCTTTAAACGCTAAACTAATCTGGATATTACAAGGCATGTGGCACGTTTGCAAATAGTTGGGCAGTGTAGTTTGAAGATTTTGTGTTGTGTGGGCCGCCAGAAGAGGAGGTACTGCTGGCCCACCACCAGAGGGCGCCCTGCCTGAAGTGCGGGCTTCAGGCACGAGAGGGCGCTGCCGCCACGGACACAGCCGGGAGTGACAGCTGTCACTCATTATTTCCTGACAGCTGTCACTCATTCTTCATCATCTCACTCCATAAAACCCAGACGTCATCTCCACCTCATCGCCGAGATATCGTACTTCTATGGAGGTAACTTTCTCTGCCTGTATTAATTGATTCCAAGTGCTATTGTGTTGCAGCTGTCAACCAGAGGACCGGCGTGGGTCGCGACTGTTTCGTCCTACGTCAGATAAGTGGTTACACAGACGCTGCACGAGTGTGTATTGGAGGTGGCATTCCCACCGTTGTTGTTACTGGGTGTACACACACCCACACTTGACTGTCTTTGTTCTCGCCAGCAGTACCAGATCCGACAGTCGGGGACGGTGATCACCTGGGAATTCGGGACTTGGTGGCTCCAGTATTCACCAGGTTCGGTGGCGGCGGAAATCGTGTGGTTCCGGCTCTTCTCAGGACAGACGTCTTCTATCCTCGAGCCTGCCCACACATCACCTTTGTGGATTGACTGTTATCAGATACTGAGATTGTCTGTATATTCGTTGTGCACCTTCACAACATTAAATTATTACTTTTTGGCTCATCTATTGACCGTTCATTTGCGCCCCCTGTTGTGGGTCCGTGTCACTTCACTTTCACAACAATTTTGAGTGCCTTATAAGTCAACAAAGTCCTAGTTAGCCGTCAGTGCACTACTTAGGTCCAAATCTATTCTGCCTGACAACATGATCAGACAGCAACTATAAATTTGACAGGCTGATAAATATACCAAGAATAGTGAGAATAATTTCAGAACTTTTATTTAAGGCATATGTATGTAAATTATGTATCCAATGTGTATTCAATGTGAATTTTAGTAAATAGTAACGGTTTGAGTAGAACTTTTGTGTGTGTGTGGGGGGGGGGGGGGGGGGGGGGGTCTCTCTTGTATGGGGGTGGGGGGGCCTCCCTGACCAGTTATGCTTAGGGCCTCCAAAACCATAGCAGCGGCCCTGTATATATGTGCTGAAGAAGGTTGAGTTTTGTCTGTTGCCAAATTGTAAATGGAAATTTGTTCGGTAGCATTCGGATTGTGTCCTTTAAACTGAAGAGATTGAAGTAGTTGAAAATGGGAGTGGGAATAGTTTTTGTTTTTTTTGTTTTTTTACTTCCCCCCACTCCTTTTGGACTGGATAATTTTATTTTTGGTTAAAAGAGGTAGGGGTTAAAAAGCTTTGCTTCTGCCTATACCCTTTCAGGCACACAGATGCATTGTTAATCCATTTTCTTTCTTCATTGTAAGTTTTTTGTTGTTGTTATTTTGTTATTTGTGTGTGCTGTGTGCTGAATAAATTCATTCATTCATTCATTCTTGCCTTCTCTGCATTGGGGTCCACTGTCAAACCATTACACAAATTCTTATTGATGCTGTCTGCCATAGCCATTAGTGCATTCATACATCCGGGTACTATTGTCTAGTAAAAGAAATACAAGTAGTCTGTCTCAGCGGGTGGAACTGGGTGACAGAGTTCATCTGCAAAAATAATTTATCGATCGACTTCCATTCCAAAACGATTTTGTGGCACACAGAGAAGCGACTCAAAACACAGCCTTGGAAAAAATCTTTAAGAACTTTAAAGCGAAACTATCAAATAAATGGGTGTTTCACAGAGATGAGAGGGAGTTTTCTGCACTGCACCAACTTAAGAATTCTGTTACATATGGAAATTTGTGAGTGGGTGAGAAGAGTAACAGTGAACACCAGAGTCACACTGTGTAAACCCTAAAGTGTGCAGGATCCTCTCAGAGCAAGCTTCTGTCAAACACGTCCACAGAAAACCTGGAATAATGTGGTGACGAAGAGAGAATATTTTCAAATAACAAATGTGACCTCAATAAAGACTGCTGATGCAAGAAACATAAAAGGTTATTAAAAGCTAATTCAGTCAGACTTCTCCCATAGAAGACTATTTACTGCAACAGCAGCACCTAGTTTCAAGTTTTTTCATTCATTTAATATTAAAAACCTTTGCTTTTTGTTTGTTACTTCACCCCTCCAACCACATCTCTGAAAAACTGTGAAAAATACTGACACAGAAGAGCCAAAAGCACACAGCAAGTTGTGTCCCTGTCATAACAATGGAGATCTGACCTTTCAGTTCTTTGAGATCAAGGTTAGATTTGAAGAAAATATAAAGTCTGGGGTCCTTATTTATCAAAGTGTGCATAGAAAAGGGTGCAAATGCTGCCGTATCAAAATGATTACACATCGTTATCAACATGTTGATTAAATCCCACATGTCCTAAAGCACATGCATGTTCAAGGTCATTTGCATTCATTTGTTTTCTATACCTGCTTTCTCCAATCAAGGGTTGCATGGGGGCTGGAGCCTATCCCAGCAGTAACAGGGCATGAGACGGGACACTCTGGACAGGACACCAATCTGTCTCAGGGCCACACACAGACAGACAAATACTTTCACACTCACACCTACGGTCATGTTAGACTCACCACTTTACCCAACTTGCATGTCTTCGGAGGTGGGGGAAGCTGGAGTACCCAGAGGGAATCCACGCAAACATGCAAATTCCACAAAGAAAGGACCAGATGGCAAGCGATCCCACAACCTTCTTGCTATGAGGCAACAGCCACCATGTCACCCATATATATCGTGTTAGTTCATCAGAGGGCCCAGGGCCAAGCATCAGCCTTTTTTGAAGAAAGTTGGTTAATCACCCACCTGAAATTAAATTAAACTGCAAGGAATACATTTAATGAATGAAGAAAGGACAAAAAAAAGGACACAATCAGGTGAGTTATTTGTGATGTAATAAGACATTTTATTGAAATTGGCATTCCGATGTACTTGATATTGGCCATGCTTGTGCATCGACCCACCCCTCTACAAGCAGAATTTTGCGTGAAGAGCCCTGGGCCCTCTGATGGGAGAACAGGGTATATAGTAACAAAATATCCATTTGTTGCTTGTGTTGTACACCAGAATAATGGATTAAGAGAGCAAAGAAAAACACCTTTTGTGAAATGGAGATCAAAATGCTTGTGTGTGGTCACAGCAGTGAGATGAAATATATATATATGTGTGTGTGTGTGTGTGTGTGTGGTTTTGAAGCCAACCATTCCTAACTTTCAATTTAATTTTTCAATTTATTTTCATTTATATAGCGCCAAATCACAAAAGTTGCCTCAAGGCGCTTCACACAAGTAAGGTCTAACCTTACTAACCCACAGAGCAGCAGTGGTAAGGAAAAACTCCCTCTGAGGAAGAAACCTCAAGCAGGCCAGACTCAAAGGGGCAACCCTCTGCTTGGGCCATGATACAGACATAAATTACAAAACAATTCACAAAACGAATATAAAGGAAAGGAAATGCTGTTGGTGCACAGGACAGGAGGGTCTCCAGCACAAATACCACACCCATCTCTGGATGGAGCTACACCTTAAACAGAGAGAAAAAAAACAGAATCAGGCACTAGAAGGACAAGAAATACAGTATAATTTGCCAGCATTACACAACAAGAAAAACAGGATACTAAGGTGATCGCCGGCCACTAGCCCTAAACTTCCTTAAAATACCCACAATTTAGGTAAAGTTGAGGCCGCGGCACATTCTGTTTCCTAATAAAATTAATTAAAAGAATAAAAAGCGCAGAACTATACTATGCCAGTATGCTAGCCATACGAAAGGGAAAATAAGTGCGTCTTAAGTCTGGACTTGAAAGTCTCCACAGAATCTGACTGTTTTATTGACACAGGGAGATCATTTCACAGAACAGGAACACGATAAGAGAAAGCTCTATCACCTGCAGATTCTTATTCACCCTGGGGACACAAAGTAGTCCTGCACCCTGAGAACGCAAAGCCCGGGCCAATACTTGAGGTTTAATTAGGTCAACTAGGTAGGGAGGTGCCAGTCCATGAACAATTTGACTAGTAGCAGAACCTTAAAATCTGATCTCACTGCGACAGGAAGCCAGTGAAGAGATGCCAAAATGGGTGTAATGTGGTTGAACTTTCTGCTTCATACCAAAAGTGTGGCTGTAGCATTGTGAACCAATTGGAGAGCCCAAATGCTGGACTGCAGTAAACCAGAAAATAGAACATTGCAGTAGTCCAATCTCGAAGAGATAAACGCATGGATCAGGGTCTCAGCATCAGCCATAGACAGGATGGGATGAATCTTCGCTATATTTTGGTTGAAAGCAGTCCTCGTAATATTTCTAATGTGGCGATCAAAGGACAACGTAAGATCAAAATTAACCCAAGGTTCCTCACTTTGTCAGTGTGATGTATGACACACAAGCCTAGGCTAAGCATTATCTGGTCAAATTGATGCCGATGTCTCACAGGACCAAGAACCATCCTTTCAGTCTTATCAGAATTTAAAAGTAGGAAGTTTCTAGACATCCAACTTCTCACTGATGCAAGGCAATCTTTTAAGGATTTTATGTGAATGAGATTGCCAGCAGTTATAAGCATGTATAACTGAGTATCATCAGCATAGCAGTGAAAGGTAATCCCAAAACACCGCAATATGTGCCCAAGGGGTGCTATATAAAGGGAGAGAACCCTTGACCCTGGTGTATTGAATAATTATAGGCCCATATCAAATCTATCATTCTCTTCTAAAATTCTGGAAAAAGTGGTCTCACGGCAGCTTGTGGACCATCTTACTGAGAATGATCTTTTTGAGCCACTTCAGTCTGCTTTATAAAACATCACTCCACAGAGACAGCGCTTATCAGAGTGGTGAATGATTTTCTGTGTGCAATGGATTCGGACACCACGATGGGTTTAGTGCTTCTGGATCGTAGTGCTGTGTTTGATACTGTGGATCATCGTGTTTTACTTGGTATTTTCAATTCAATTTCAATTTATTTTCATTTATATATATAGCGCCAAATCACAACAGAGTTGCCTCAAAGGGCTTCACACAGGTAAGGTCTAACCTTACCAACCCCCAGAGCAACAGTGGTAAGGAAAAACTCCCTCTGAGGAAGAAACCGCAAGCAGACCAGACTCAAAGGGGTGACCCTCTGCTTGGGCCATGCTACAAACATAAATTACAGAACAATTCACGGACGAATATACAAGAAATGCTATTGGCGCACAGGACAGGAGGATCGCCAACACAAATACAACTCCCATCTCTGGATGGAGCTGCACCTTAAACAGAGAGAAAAAACAATTAGGCATCAGAAAGACAAAAAATACTGTATAATTTGCCAGCATTAAACAACAAGAAAAACAGAGAAATACTAAGGTGATCGCCGGCCAATAGCCATACAACTTCACTAAAAGACCCAGAATTTAGGTAAAGTTGAGGCAGCGGCCCGCTCCAATTACTAATAAATTAATTAAAAGAGTAAAAAGCATAAAACAAAAACTGTACCAGTATGCTAGCCATATGAAAGGGAAAATAAGTGTGTCTTAAGTCTGGACTTGAAAGTCTCCACAGAATCTGACTGTTTTACTGACGCAGGGAGATCATTCCACAGAACAGGGGCACGATAAGAGAAAGCTCTGTGACCTGCAGACTTCTTATTCACCTTAGGGATACAAAGTAGTCCTGCACCCTAAGAACGTAAAGCCCGGGCTGGTATGTAAGGTTTAATTAGGTCAGCTAGGTAGGGAGGTGCCAGACCATGAATAATTTTATAGGTTAGTAGCAGAACCTTAAAATCTGATCTCACTGGGACAGGAAGCCAGTGAAGGGATGCTAAAATGGGTGTAATGTGGTCGAACTTTCTGCTTCATGTCAAAAGTCTGGCTGCAGCATTTTGAACCAATTGGAGACCCCTAATGCTAGACTGCGGTAAACCAGAAAATAGAACATTGCAGTGGTCCAATCTAGAAGAGATAAATGCATGGTCTCCAGCATCAGCCATAGACAGGATGGGACAAATCTTCGCTATATTTCGCAGGTGGAAGAAAGCAGTCCTAGCAATATTTCTAATGTGGAAGCCAAAGGACAACGAAGGATCAACAATTACCCAAGGTTCCTCACTTTGTCAGTGTGATGTATGACACACGAGCCGAGGCTGAGTGTTAACTGGTCAAATTGATGCCGATGTCTCACTGGACCAAGAACCATCATTTCAGTCTTATCAGAGTTTAAAAGTAGGAAGTTTCTAGACATCCAACTTCTCACTGCTGCAAGGCAATCTTCTAATCTTCTTCTCTTTTATATGAACGAGATTACCAGCAGTTATCGGCATGTATAACTGAGTATCATCTGCATAGCAGTGAAAGGTAATCCCAAAATGCCGCAATATGTGCCCAAGGCGTGCTATATAAAAGGAGAAAAGCAGGGGGCCTAAGACAGACCCCTGTGGAACCCAAAATTTCATGTCACCAAGGTTAGAAATAGTGTTACTGTACAAAACACAGTGAGAACGACTGGTCAAGTATGACGTCAGCCATGCAAGAGCACTCCCAGTAATCCCAAAATGATTTTCCAGCCTATCAAGTAGAATATGATGATCCACTGTATCAAATGCAGCACTGAGATCTAACAGCAACAGAACCGTAGTGGTGTCCGAATCCATTGTAAGCAGAAGATCATTCACCACTTTAGTGAGAGCCGTCTCTGTGGAATGATATTTTCTAAAAGCAGACTGCAGTGACTCAAAGATCAGATCTTTGAGCCATTTGATAGGCTGGAAAATTACTTTGGGATTACTGGAAGTGTTCTTGCTTGGCTGACGTCATACTTGTCCAGTCGTTCTTATTGTGTTGTGTATATAACACTACTTCTGACCTTGGTGAAACGAAATTTGGGGTTCCACTGTGTTAGGCCACTTGCTTTTCTCACTTTATATAGCGCCCCTTGGGCATATTCTACGGTATTACGGATTGCCTTTCATTGTTATGCTGATGATACTCATTTGTACATGCTGGTAACTGCTGGTAATCTTGCCCATATAAAAGCCTTAGAAGATTGCCTTATATCTGTGAGAAGTTGGTTGTCTAGTAATTTCCTACTCTTGAATTCTGATAAGACTGAAATGATGGTTCTTGGTCCAGACATCGGCATCAATTTGACCAGCTGGCGCTTAATTTGGGTTCGTGTGTTGTGCATCATACGGACAAAGTGAGGAATCTTGGAGTACTTTTCGATCCTACATTGTTTTTTGGCCCACACATTAGAGACATTACGAGGACTGCCTTCTACCATTTGCGAAAGGTGGCGAGGATTCATCCCATCCTGTCTATGGCTGATGCTGAGACTTTGATACATGCGTTTATTTCTTCCAGACTGGAGTTATTGTAATGTTTTATTTTCTAGCCTGCCGCATTCTAGCATTCGGGGACTTCAATTGGTACAGAATGCTGCTGCCAGACTTTTGACACAAAGTAGAAGGTTTGACCACATTACACCCATTCTAGCATCCCTTCATTGGCTACCGGTTTCTGCCAGATCGGATTTTAACGTCTTATTGTTGGTTTATAAAATTGTTCATGGACTGGCACCTTCCTACCCGACGGACTTGGTTAAGCCCTACGTACCAGGGCTTCTGTATGTTCCGAGGGTGAACAAGAAGTCTGTGGGGTATAGAGCCTTCTCCTACCGTGGTCCGACTCTTTGAAACGATCTACCTGCAGTTATTAGGCAGTCTGACATGGTGGAGACTTTTAAATCAAGACTGAAGACCCACTTTTTTAGACTGTCTTATCATTAATCTAATTTGTTTTTATGTTTGCTTTGTAATTTCTTTTTATTCTACCGTGTTTTATCTTTTTATTGTGCTTTTCTTGATTTTAATTTTGATTTTAAATTACTTTGTGTTGTTATAAATTGTGTGAAGCACCTTGGGGTGACTTTGTCATGAGTTGGCACTATATAAATTGAAATTGAATTGAAATTGAGAAGCAGGGGGCCTAAGATGGACCCCTGTGGAACCCCAAATTTCATGTCACTAAGGTTAGAGGTAGTGTTACTGTACAAAACACAGTGAGAACAACTGGTCAAGTATGACGTCAACCATGCAAGGGCACTCCCAGTAATCCCAAAGTGATTTTCCAGCCTATCAAGTAGAATATGATGATCCACGGTATCAAATGCAGCACTGAGATCTAACAGCACCAGAGGTGTAGTGATGTCCAAATCCATTGTAAGCAGAAGATCATTCACCACTTTAGTGAGAATAGTCTCTGTGGGAATATTTTCTAAAAGCAGACTGCAGTGGCTCAAAGAGATTATTCTCAGTAAAATAGTCCAGGAGCTGCCGTGACACCACTTTTTACAGAATTTTAGAGCAAAATGAGAGATTTGATATCGGCCGATAGATTGTCAGTACACTAGGGTCAAGATTAGGTTTCTTAAGTAATGGTTTAATCACTGCAGATTTGAAACATTTAGGAACAGATCCAGAAGTTAAAGAAAGATTAATAATTTCCAGCACAATCGGCCCAAGAGTGGGCCACAGGTCCTTAAACAGTTTTGTTGGTATAGGATCAAATAAACAGGTTGTGCTTTTTGTTGACGTTACGAGTTTCGTCAGCATGTCTAGAGAGATACCATCAAATTCTGTAAATATAGGTAATACCTCAGTAATATCGCCCGACTCAATAGCAGGGTGTAGTGGCTAGGTTAAGGCATGCCGGAATATGTTTAACCTAATGTCCTCTATTTTCTTCTCAAAGTAATCCATGAAATCTTGTGCTGTAAAATGAGAGCGAACTACAGGTGGTTGTCCATGAATAAGTGTTGCCACCGTGTTGAACAAGAACTTTGAGTTATGCTTGTTTTTGGTGATCAAATCAGAGTAATAGGTCCGCTTTGTAGCCAGTAGTGCATGCTTATAGTCTAAAGCGCCAGTCACAACCCACCGTGCGTTTTTTTTTCGCCGTACGTTTTCTGCGGATGCCACGGCCACTACGTTTTTGTGAAAACGTACGGAGGCAGTAGCAAGAGGAGGAGGGAGTACGTTCAACGCACGTCTCCGTCTCTAGAAGTGTAACAATAAAGAGAGTTAACAGTAAAGCAGTGTGTGTGTGTGGGGTCGGCTTTTCTTTTGATGTTTGTGTTATGAGCGGGACCGGAGCGGCAGGTGTTTTTCGGCGTCGGCAATGCATGAGCATGTCCAGCCTGTTAGTGAAAAGTCACACAAGGTGTGAAACACTGATAGAGGAATATATTCACTACACACTTGATTACCAGCTTTTTAAATTTCAACTTAATTCTAATTTATATATGTGTATCAAATCTTCAAGATCTGATACCTGCAATTTAATTCCATAGTATGTGGTGAGTAGCCTACTGCCTCCGTACGGATTTGGTTAATTCAATAGTAATTGAATGAAAATGTGCTGCTTTGAATCCGTACTGAGGCAGTACTCACAACGTGCTTCATCTATACTGCTGGTGAATCCGCAGCCTGACCGCAGCGAAGGTTCTGCATGCACTAAAACCTCTACGGCGTTTCTCCGTGTGTCTGCGTGCTCCTCAATTCGTACTGAGGCAGTACTTACGATGTACGGATCTCCAAATTTAGCCCACGTTTTTGCAAGTAGACTGCACGCACGTGCAAGTACGGCGGGTTGTGACCACATGGCTTAAGATAGCATCGCGCCACGCAAGGTGGAATACTTCTAATTTTGAACTGTGCCATTTCCATTTTAAACCTCTAGCCTTATGCTTGAGATCACGCAGGTAATCACTGAACCAAGGTGACTGTGATTTGGGGGAGCGCGGTTTTAACACAGGTGGCGCAATCATGTCGAGTGCAGTTTTGAGCACTGAGTTTAAACTATCCACAAGACTGTCTACTGATTGGGCATTTACCATATGTGAAGCTAAGACGTTAGACAGTCCAGCTTCTAGTTCAGTCTTAGTTGAGGTGTTGATGCGTCACCGTAGTGATATATAAGGTTGTTGTTCCACTAAACACTGCAGCGAAACTGTAAACTTAATAAGCAAGTGATCAGAAACCACTAATGTAAGAGACATGATGTCAATATTTGTGACAGCAATATCACATGCGAGAACCAAATCCAGGGGATTTCCATTCATGTGTGTCAAGTCCCGAATACATTGCCGAAATCCTAATGCATCCACAATTTCCATAAATGATTTGCAGAGGGGATCAGAAGGCTTATTTATGTGAACGTTAAAGTCACCAATGATCAGAATGTTATCTGCACTAACTGACAAGTTAGAGATGAACACACCAAATTCATCTAAGAATTCAGAATATGGGCCAGGAGCCCTATATACAGTGACAAAGTAAAACGGCTGATTCTTATTCTTCTGACCTTGGCAATGCATAATATCTTGAGCAGAGCGGAGAATCACATGCTCAGATGAGTTATACTTGTGACCCCCAACAGCTAATAAGCTAAATCTAGATTTGTAAATAAGGGCAACACTCCCGCCTTGCTTCGCATCATGAGAGACGTGACTGGACAGCTGTAGGTTTAAGCCAGGTTTCACATAACCCAATCATATCTAAGTGATGATCAATAATTAGATCATTAATCAACAATGATTTTGAGGACAGTGATCTTATGTTAATGAGACCCAGACTAAGGACTTCAGTGGAGTTGACAGTTGAACCGTTTGGGTTTAGGGGTGGTTCCAGAGTAGCATATATAAGATGCCTAGAAGTAGGTTTAGGTTTGAGACATTCCACGCGCGTTGTAGGTAGCAGACACAAAATCTTTGATATTGCTGGAACAACCATTGGGCCATCCTCAATTTCAACATCATCCAATGTAGTAATGGGTATTAAGTTTGCAAAGCATATCCCTCTATGATTTTTATGGACACGTCTACGAAAACAGGCCACAGTCTCAACTTGTTGAATTTCCCTCCCTGGCAGATAAACTACACTATCACCATAGTGGGGAAATTAGTGCAGAAAATCCACTAAGCTAATGGATTCCACATCCACATTTGTCATATGCCTTGCAGGGTCTCTAATCACCTGCTCCGTGGCCTGCTGTAAATTCCTAATGTTATCCTCCCTGTAGAGCTCTATGGTTCACCATTCACTCATGGTGTTACATGTTGTCTCTTAATTTAGACATCACAAACACTTATGGACATAACTTTAAGAAGCTTTAACAAGATCAGTAAAAGAACCAGCATAAAACCTTCATTTAACAGAATAATTGAACAATTTTTTTTTTTGTTACAGCTGTCCCAGAATCCTTTGAGCTCCTGTGACATCAACGTGCTGGTGTCTTCATTAAGATAAAATCCCTGTTAATGAAATTTGAGAAGCAAAAATAACATGGGCCAATTTTTAATATAAAACTGCAGGAGGGAAACTATTTGCTTCATGAGTTGTAGTGGCAGGTCGAGAATGAGGTGCTTGTTGCTGAGATGAAAAGCTGCTGTTTAGTTCACACATGCTATAGATTTTAAAACCAATGAGGCTGCAAATGTGTTTCTAATGTGGCATAATATCTCATTGTGTACTTCTTGATTTAAGGACATGAAGGATGTACGAGGTCTATTAGAAAAGTATCCGACATTATTATTTTTTTCAAAAACCATATGGATTTGAATCACGTGTGATTACATCAGACATGCTTGAACCCTCGTGGGCATGCGAGAGTTTTTTCACGCCTGTCGGTTACGTCATTCGCCTGTGGGCAGTCTTTGAGTGAGGAGTCGCCCACCCTCTCATCGTTTTTTCATTGTTTAGGAATGGCTCAGAGACTGCTGCTTTGTTTGATCAAACTTTTTTCAAAACTGTAAGGCACAACCGAGTGGACACCATTCGATTAATTCAGCTGGTTTTTGGTAAAAATTTTAACGGCTGATGAGAGATTTTGGTCTGGTAGTGTCGCCGTGAGGACGGCCCACAGCGCCCGACGGCGATCTGCGCTTCGAGGCGGCAGCGTCTCACCGTTTCAAGTTGAAAACTTCCACATTTCAGGATCTGTTGACCCAGTAAGTCATCAGAGAACTTTCAGAAGAAGTCAGCATGAGGAGTTTATTCGGACATTCCATTGTTAACGGACATTTTGTAATGAAAGAACGTGCGGGCAGAGTCGCATGTCGGGCCGGACCCGACCGCGGGGGGTCGCGACAGGAAAAACACCTCCGTTGGAAACCTTAACGGACAAGTTAAGGTTTCTCACTGCGGCTCTCACTGCGGTATTGTATCACTTCCTGTTCCGGAGCACAGCGGTGTTTTTCTGTATCTGTTAGCTGTTTAATCTGCGCAGTTAGATTGATCTAGTTATCTAGATTACGATTTGTTTCCCAGTGTAATCTTTACGTGCCTTAACTAAAGCACTCCTTCTGCTGAATCACCTCTAAATTATTTACACATTATTCACTTTGCGTGTTTTTAGGAATCCGCTAGCTTAGCGTAGCTACTAGCTCTTAGCCGATTTAGCATGGCGGCTTCTCCTGTCTCTCCCGCACTTTTCTGCTCTGGGTGTGAAATGTTTAGTTATTCCTCGGCCTCCTTTAGCAGTAATGGTACTTGTAATAAGTGTAGCTTATTCGTAGCTTTGGAGGCCAGGCTGGGCGAATTGGAGACTCGGCTCCGCACCGTGGAAAATTCTACAGCTAGCCAGGCCCCTGTAGTCGGTGCGGACCAAGGTAGCTTAGCCGCCGTTAGTTCCCCCCTGGCAGATCCCGAGCAGCCGGGAAAGCAGGCCGACTGGGTGACTGTGAGGAGGAAGCGTAGCCCTAAACAGAAGCCCCGTGTACACCGCCAACCCGTTCACATTTCTAACCATTTTTCCCCACTCGACGACACACCCGCCGAGGATCAAACTCTGGTTATTGGCGACTCTGTTTTGAGAAATGTGAAGTTAGCGACACCAGCAACCATAGTCAATTGTCTTCCGGGGGCCAGAGCAGGCGACATTGAAGGAAATTTGAAACTGCTGGTTAAGGCTAAGCGTAAATTTGGTAAGATTGTAATTCACGTCGGCAGTAATGACACCCGGTTACGCCAATCGGAGGTCACTAAAATTAACATTAAATCGGTGTGTAACTTTGCAAAAACAATGTCGGACTCTGTAGTTTTCTCTGGGCCCCTCCCCAATCAGACCGGGAGTGATATGTTTAGCCGCATGTTCTCCTTGAATTGCTGGCTGTCTGAGTGGTGTCCAAAAAATGAGGTGGGCTTCATAGATAATTGGCAAAGCTTCTGGGGAAAACCTGGTCTTGTTAGGAGAGACGGCATCCATCCCACTTTGGATGGAGCAGCTCTCATTTCTAGAAATCTGGCTAATTTTCTTAAATCCTCCAAACCGTGACTATCCAGGGTTGGGACCAGGAAGCAGAGTTGTAGTCTTACACACCTCTCTGCAGCTTCTCTCCCCCTGCCATCCCCTCATTACCCCATCCCCGTAGAGACGGTGCCTGCTCCCAGACTACCAATAACCAGCAAAAATCTATTTAAGCATAAAAATTCAAAAAGAAAAAATAATATAGCACCTTCAACTGCACCACAGACTAAAACAGTTAAATGTGGTCTATTAAACATTAGGTCTCTCTCTTCTAAGTCCCTGTTGGTAAATGATATAATAACTGATCAACATATTGATTTATTCTGCCTAACAGAAACCTGGTTACAGCAGGATGAATATGTTAGTTTAAATGAGTCAACACCCCCGAGTCACACTAACTGTCAGAATGCTCGTAGCACGGGCCGGGGCGGTGGATTAGCAGCAATCTTCCATTCCAGCTTATTAATTAATCAAAAACCCAGACAGAGCTTTAATTCATTTGAAAGCTTGTCTCTTAGTCTTGTCCATCCAAATTGGAAGTCCCAAAAACCAGTTTTATTTGTTATTATCTATCGTCCACCTGGTCGTTACTGTGAGTTTCTCTGTGAATTTTCAGACCTTTTGTCTGACTTAGTGCTTAGCTCAGATAAGATAATTATAGTGGGCGATTTTAACATCCACACAGATGCTGAGAATGACAGCCTCAACACTGCATTTAATCTATTATTAGACTCTATTGGCTTTGCTCAAAAAGTAAATGAGTCCACCCACCACTTTAATCATATCTTAGATCTTGTTCTGACTTATGGTATGGAAATAGAAGACTTAACAGTATTCCCTGAAAACTCCCTTCTGTCTGATCATTTCTTAATAACATTTACATTTACTCTGATGGACTACCCAGCAGTAGGGAATAAGTTTCATTACACTAGAAGTCTTTCAGAAAGCGCTGTAACTAGGTTTAAGGATATGATTCCTTCTTTATGTTCTCTAATGCCATATAACAACACAATGCAGAGTAGCTACCTAAACTCTGTAAGGGAGATAGAGTATCTCGTCAATAGTTTTACATCCTCATTGAAGACAGCTTTGGATGCTGTAGCTCCTCTGAAAAAGAGAGCTTTAAATCAGAAGTGTCTGACTCCATGGTATAACTCTCAAACTCGTAGAAATGGCGTCTCACTAATTTAGAAGATCTTCACTTAGCCTGGAAAAAGAGTCTGTTGCTCTATAAAAAAGCCCTCTGTAAAGCTAGGACATCTTTCTACTCATCACTAATTGAAGAAAATAAGAACAACCCCAGGTTTCTTTTCAGCACTGTAGCCAGGCTGACAAAGAGTCAGAGCTCTATTGAGCTGAGTATTCCATTAACTTTAACTAGTAATGAGTTCATGACTTTCTTTGCTAACAAAATTTTAACTATTAGAGAAAAAATTACTCATAACCATCCCAAAGACGTATCGTTATCTTTGGCTGCTTTCAGTGATGCCGGTATTTGGTTAGACTCTTTCTCTCCGATTGTTCTGTCTGAGTTATTTTCATTAGTTACTTCATCCAAACCATCAACATGTTTATTAGACCCCATTCCTACCAGGCTGCTCAAGGAAGCCCTACCATTATTTAATGCTTCGATCTTAAATATGATCAATCTATCTTTGTTAGTTGGCTATGTACCACAGGCTTTTAAGGTGGCAGTAATTAAACCATTATTTAAAAAGCCATCACTTGACCCAGCTATCTTAGCTAATTATAGGCCAATCTCCAACCTTCCTTTTCTCTCAAAAATTCTTGAAAGGGTAGTTGTAAAACAGCTAACTGATCATCTGCAGAGGAATGGTCTATTTGAAGAGTTTCAGTCAGGTTTTAGAATTCATCATAGTACAGAAACAGCATTAGTGAAGGTTACAAATGATCTTCTTATGGCCTCGGACAGTGGACTCATCTCTGTGCTTGTTCTGTTAGACCTCAGTGCTGCTTTTGATACTGTTGACCATAAAATTTTATTACAGAGATTAGAGCATACCATAGGTATTAAAGGCACTGCGCTGCGGTGGTTTGAATCATATTTGTCTAATAGATTACAATTTGTTCATGTAAATGGGGAATCTTCTTCACAGACTAAAGTTAATTATGGAGTTCCACAAGGTTCTGTGCTAGGACCAATTTTATTCACTTTATATATGCTTCCCTTAGGCAGTATTATTAGACGGTATTGCTTAAATTTTCATTGTTACGCAGATGATACCCAGCTTTATCTATCCATGAAGCCAGACGACACACACCAATTAGCTAAACTGCAGGATTGTCTTACAGACATAAAGACATGGATGACCTCTAATTTCCTGCTTTTAAACTCAGATAAAACTGAAGTTATTGTACTTGGCCCCACAAATCTTAGAAACATGGTGTCTAACCAGATCCTTACTGTGGATGGCATTACCCTGACCTCTAGTAATACTGTGAGAAATCTTGGAGTCATTTTTGATCAGGATATGTCATTCAAAGCGCATATTAAACAAATATGTAGGACTGCTTTTTTGCATTTACGCAATATCTCTAAAATCAGAAAGGTCTTGTCTCAGAGTGATGCTGAAAAACTAATTCATGCATTTATTTCCTCAAGGCTGGACTATTGTAATTCATTATTATCAGGTTGTCCTAAAAGTTCCCTAAAAAGCCTTCAGTTAATTCAAAATGCTGCAGCTAGAGTGCTGACGGGGACTAGAAGGAGAGAGCATATCTCACCCATATTGGCCTCTCTTCATTGGCTTCCTGTTAATTCTAGAATAGAATTTAAAATTCTTCTTCTTACTTATAAGGTTTTGAATAATCAGGTCCCATCTTATCTTAGGGACCTCGTAGTACCATATCACCCCAATAGAGCGCTTCGCTCTCAGACTGCAGGCTTACTTGTAGTTCCTAGGGTTTGTAAGAGTAGAATGGGAGGCAGAGCCTTCAGCTTTCAGGCTCCTCTCCTGTGGAACCAGCTCCCAATTCAGATCAGGGAGACAGACACCCTCTCTACTTTTAAGATTAGGCTTAAAACTTTCCTTTTTGCTAAAGCTTATAGTTAGGGCTGGATCAGGTGACCCTGAACCATCCCTTAGTTATGCTGCTATAGACGTAGACTGCTGGGGGGTTCCCATGATGCACTGTTTCTTTCTCTTTTTGCTCTGTATGCACCACTCTGCATTTAATCATTAGTGATCGATCTCTGCTCCCCTCCACAGCATGTCTTTTTCCTGGTTCTCTCCCTCAGCCCCAACCAGTCCCAGCAGAAGACTGCCCCTCCCTGAGCCTGGTTCTGCTGGAGGTTTCTTCCTGTTAAAAGGGAGTTTTTCCTTCCCACTGTAGCCAAGTGCTTGCTCACAGGGGGTCGTTTTGACCGTTGGGGTTTTACATCATTATTGTATGGCCTTGCCTTACAATATAAAGCGCCTTGGGGCAACTGTTTGTTGTGATTTGGCGCTATAAAAAAAAAAAAAATTGAAATTGAATTGAATTGAAGTTGGAACATGCCCAAGCTGTTAAACAATTTCTCAGTTGCTCACTTGTTGAAAGCCATCAAAAGCCGCCTGAATTTTACAAATGGTTTTCAACACGGAGGTGTTTTTCCTGTCGCGGCGCACACAGATTTGTCGAGTCATCATGGAAATGACTCAGCGAATTTGGGCGCACGTCTTTCATTAAAAAATGTCCTTAAACAGTGGAATGTCCGCATAAAGTCCTCATGCCGGCCTCTTCTGAATCTTCTCTGTTCTCTCACGACGTCCTGGGTGAATTAAGCCTTAAATTAGGATGTTTTCAGGTCGAAACAGGCCGACGACGGCGCCTGGAAGCGCTGCACGACGTCCTGCTCTGTGGGAAGTCCTTACAGCAACAGAAACACCCCATAATCTCTCATCAGCCATTAAACTTTTCACCGAAAACCAACTTAATTTCTCGAATAGTGTCCACTCGGATATTCCTCACAGGTCCAGAAAAAATGTTGATAAAGCAACGAGCGCCGTCTCGAGCAGCGCGTGAAACAAAGGAATTCAGCCGAGAGGGCGGGACCACATCTCACTCAAGGCCTGCCCACAGGGAAATGACGTCACCGACACACGTGAAAAAACTCATGCATGCGCATGAGGGTTCAAGCATGATTGGTGGAATCACACGTCATTCAAATCGTAGTTAAAAAAAAAAATAAAAGGGTCGGTTTATTATCTAATAGACCTCGTATGTGAATGAGGTCCCATGCTGTGATGGCAACAGTTTTTTCTAGTCACAGTTCCGTGCATATATTTAGACACTTTGCCAAGTATAAGTATAAGCATAGAAACATGTGCACTAACGGTTGATAAATGGGGTCCCTGTTCTGCATTACTGGCAAAACAGAATTAATACATTTGGGAAGAACCAACTTTGCATATTCAGAATACAAAAAAAACAAAAAAACAAAGCTATTTTATATATATATATATATATATATATATATATATATATATATACACTCAACAAAAATATAAACGCAACACTTTTGGTTTTGCTCCCATTTTGTATGAGATGAACTCAAAGATCTAAAACCTTTTCCACATATACAATATCACCATTTCTCTCAAATATTGTTCACAAACCAGTCTAAATCTGTGATAGTGAGCAATTCTCCTTTGTTGAGATAATCCATCCCACCTCACAGGTGTGCCATATCAAGATGCTGATTAGACACCATGATTAGTGCACAGGTGTGCCTTAGACTGCCCACAATAAAAGGCCACTCTGAAAGGTGCAGTTTTATCACACAGCACAATGCCACAGATGTCGCAAGCTTTGAAGGAGCGTGCAATTGGCATGCTGACAGCAGGAATGTCAACCAGAACTGTTGCTCCTGTATTGAATGTTCATTTCTCTACCATAAGCCGTCTCCGAAGGCGTTTCAGAGAATTTGGCAGTACATCCAACCAGCCTCACAACCGCAGACCACGTGTAACCACACCAGCCCAGGACCTCCACATCCAGCATGTTCACCTCCAAGATCATCTGAGACCAGCCACTCGCACAGCTGCTGAAACAATCGGTTTGCATAACCAAAGAATTTCTGCACAAACTGTCAGAAACTGTCTCAGGGAAGCTCATCTGCATGCTCGTCGTCCTCATCGGGGTCTCGACCCGACTCCAGTTCGTTGTCGTAACCGATTTGAGTGGGCAAATGCTCACATTTGCTGCCGTTTGGCACGTTGGAGAGGTGTTCTCTTCACGGATGATGCGAAGGAGATGTGTTGCACTGCATGAGGCAAATGGTGGTCACACCAGATACTGACTGGTATCCCCCCCCAATAAAACAAAACTGCACCTTTCAGAGTGGCCTTTTATTGTGGGCAGTCTAAGGCACACCTGTGCACTAATCATGGTGTCTAATCAGCATCTTGATATGGCACACCTGTGAGGTGGGATGGATTATCTCAGCAAAGGAGAAGTGCTCACTATCACAGATTTAGACTGGTTTGTGCACAGTATTTGAGGGAAATGGTGATATTGTGTATGTGGAAAAAGTTTTAGATCGTTGAGTTAATCTCATACAAAATGGGAGCAAAACCAAAAGTGTTGCGTTTATATTTTTGTTGAGTATATATATATTAGGGTGGTCCATAAAAATGGTCAATTTTTTTTTTCAAAAAACTTCAAGTCTCACCCTCTAAATTTGTTGTACCTAACATAAAAACACATCATGCACAATTTCATAAAACTCTAATAATTTTTACTGGTAGCACACAGCCCTTAAAGATTTTGCTGGCAATAACTTTGTCATATAGTATGGTCATTTCCAGATATTTCCAAATTATTTCTGTCAGTTTAATATTGATATGTCAGGACAGAAATTATGGCAATACATTGGAAAATCAAATCTTTTCATATCCCATAAAATAGTTAACACTAAAACATGAATTGTGAGATGCAGTTTTTCTCGTACATGTATCATGCTCCTACAATTACCTACATACTGGGGTAGCGAAGATTTTGTAACAATCAAACATTGCATTTTCATTTTATTGATGAAATACTGTTTCATTATTGATAAATTTAAATAAGTCTATGCTTTATATATTTCCACATATATTTTGATCTAGCTCCAAACAATAATATTCTTTATGCCTTGCAGTACTTAATATTCAAAAATGTATGAATCAGCACAAGAACCAATTATACAGCTGTGTAACAGAAGAGAACATCCTTTACATGATAATGATATTTAAGTTGCTTGCATCATGACCAAGACTTGCTGCCGTTTCAGTCAGAATATAGGTGGCACTTCTGTTGTTTTGGTCCTATCCAATGCTGCTGCAAGTCCTGGTGTTACAACAGCTTTAATTTTACTGGCTTTTTGTGGCACTGGCATAACAAATTCTTCATCTGGACTTTCTGTGTTCTCTTCACTCTGGCTGGAGACAGTGTCAGGTAGTGAGACATTAGATGGTCCAGGCTCCTCCAGTTTCTCTTTGTATTTTGCTTCTGCAGCTTTCCTTTTTTCTGCTCTTTGTTCTTTGGCAGTTTGTATTTTATCTATGCCTGTCATGCATCCTCTACCTTTCTCTCGCTGAGCAAGTAGGAACTGTCTGTCATCTTCAAACTTTATCATTGTTAGGACATCCTGATGTGCCATGTCAAACAAGTCCTCCAAAGATTCACAAAACACTGTTTCATCTTTCTTCTGCTTGTCTGTATTGCGATTCTTGGTCTTTTTCAATGTTTTCCATTTTCCGAACACCTTTTCTAACTTTGTGATCAGATGCTGCTTTGCCCTCAGTGGGATTCTAGCTCTCTCCCAAAAAGGAATTGCCATGTCTATAGAGGTCACAGCAGCATCATGGACAGTTTTCTTCAAATCAGTGTGTTTGAAGAAAAATACCTTGAGTATTTGCCCATTTGAGGGCAATTTGTTTCCCTTTATTTCAGTCGGTGAAACCAATAAGGTATACAAATGTTCTACTTCTAGTAGCTGACATGTTTTACTGAAGTTTCCAGTTAATGGTTAAGCATGTTAAGTCAGCAAGTGTCTCTTTTTACATTTATCTCATGTTAGATTCACCATCACCAAAGATCTGAAAGAAAAGAAGCTGTGAATTGAAGCAAAATTTTCAGCTTGTAGCCTAAAATAACATTTTTGAAAGTATGTTGTTTGTGAGAAATATTTAAACCCAGGTATAGTTTTAAATTGAATATAAAATTATACTTTAGTTACACTCAGGTGGTTAACTTCTATCCTCTTTATAAGTGATGTGATTAGATACTGGATAATGGATAACCTATTGCACGGGCACTCGGGCAGCGATAATTGATATATTTACAACCTTCAGCTATGATGTGCTACCTCTAAATATTAATGTATGACAAAAATATTTGGCAGGCTTTCTTTTTTCCCAAAGCATCATAAAATGAAGGGGTGAGAGTAATGAATTTCCAACTTTTATTTTTTGAACCACCCTAATATATATATATATATATATATATATATATATGGCCTTTCCCAGCCCCCGGGGCTCTCAACACTGAGGCAGGTGCATGCTGGGTCATGCACAGAGAAATGTCAAAGCTGATACTCTCCCTCAATGCAAGTGATACTCCTCATCTTCACCTCCCTAAATAACCATTTGTTTGGCACAAAGTCATTCCAGCAGTACTCAAGGATCCTCCAAAGAGACCCAGTACCAAAGACATCCAGTCGCCTTAGGTGAGACAAGAAGCACCAGGACCTGAAAGACTTGGACCTTTGTTCTCTTGCAAAGCACCATCATATCTGACCGGGGACTTCATTTCATTTAATTTCAATTTATTTAGTTTATACAGTGCCAAATCACAACAAAGCTGCCTCAAGGTGCTTCAGACAAGTAAAGTCTAACCTTACAACCCGTAGAGCAAGTACACAGGTGACAGTGGTAAAGAAAAGCTCCCTCTGATGATTTGAGGAAGAAACCTCCAGCAGACCAGACTCAAAGGGGGACCCTCTGCTTGGACCATGCTACAGACACAATTTACAAAACAAATATACAGGAGATTTTGGGAGTCCATGCTGGTGTACAGGACAGGAGGCTTGAAAAAGAAGACGCCCACTCCCACTTCTGAATGGAGCCGCACCTCAAAAAAAAAAAAAAAATCAGAATCAGGCATCGGAAAGACAACAAATACAGTATAATTTGTCAGCATTAAGCATCAAGAAAAACAGAAGAAATACTAAGGTGATCTAAGCTTCACTAAAGGACCCAGACTTCAAATAAAGTTGAGGCTGAGACCTGCTCCATTTCCTAATAAAATTAATTTCATGTTTCCTTAAACTTCCCAGGTTTATCTCTTAATCTCACAAATTGCCATCTAACCTTCGCATTACCTCAGCATATCTGGAACATACATTGCCATGCATGACTGGAAAAGAGCTTCGGAACCATTTGTCTGTGGGAAGACAAAACATCATCTACTGCCATCTGAGTCCAAATAACGTCCAACGCTGTGACTGACATGTCCCACATGAGGCTGAGCGTGGTGAGCAGCAGAGGTTCCACGCTCTCGCCTGCCCCTTACACAGAGTGAACAGGGGCTCAGCTGGACACAGTCCGACTTTATAATCCTCTCTGCTTGGACAAATCAGCCCGGCTCTTTCCACAGCACTGTTGTTTCTATATTTAGTGTTGGAGCAGTTCCCAAATCAAAGTGCTTCTGTGGCGTGCTCCCCAGCCTTAGATCAACTTGTTTCTGTTTTGCAGCAAACCACAGAGTAGCCATAAATATGGACGTACCAGCACAATCTGCTCCACAGTTGGTGTAAAAGTGATCGGTTCCTGCCTGGTGGACATTTTCCACACTGGTATGTATGGAGCCAGAAATACACTTATTCAATTTTATTATATTGGCCCAAATCACATGGTAATTTCAGCACAACCTGTTTCCTCACAGAAGCCTCACCAGAAAAGCAAAACTACCCCTGAGAGCTGAATAGTGCTGCCGTTACAAGAAAACATAACCATCAGCAGAAATACAACATCAGTGAGTGAGTCGGAGACAGAGTTATAGGAGGAGACCAGGACCTCCTTTCCAAAAAGCTGCCTATCATCTGAGTCCAATTATAAGTCTACGGACCAAGTAAAAGTAGTTTGGACTAATAATAATAATTTCATGGCTCCGTCCTTTTATGTAGAACCATCCCAAAATGTAAGGTGGTACACCTACCGACATTATAGACGTGTGTCATACTTAAAGAACTTTAAACATGGGGTGAAGCGGTGGGCTTGAGACAGGAGAATCTTGGGCAATGTCCCTAAGTTGCTGCCGGTGTCTCATTCAGGGAGTTTTATGGCAGCACGCTGACATCAGTGTGCGCATGAATGGGTAAATATGAGGCATCACTGTAAAAAGCTTTAAGCTTCTGATTTAGATAGAAAGTAAAATCAAGTCTGGGAGCATGCACTGGTACTGCACTTCCCCTGTGCACGGCATCACCGAACTGCCTTGTGTCTTAGATGGCAATCACCCAGGCAGACAACTGGTCCATCTCCATATCTCTAAAATAATCATCTATTTGCTGTGTCCAGGTGAAATTTGGACATCCGCTTGGCCTTCTCCAGCGGTACTCAACATTCAGGCACCTGTGTGTTGCATCATGCACAGAGAAATGTGCCCCATGGCCAAAACACAGGATGGGAAAGCACAATATAAATGCCGTCCATCTGCCATTTAACACTGCAACATATAGGTTTTAGGTGAAAATGTCATCAGTGACATGACAGTTGTGATCCAGTGCGCAGGTGCCTCAGTACTTTCCAGAGGTGGAGATCGACCAATCGTCTGCCTGGGTGGTTGCCACCAAGGACCGAGGACATCATGACTCTACACAAAGTTTTATAAATGAGGCCGCCCGGTGGTGTATGTTCCAGTAAATACTGGATCAGATCTAAGTAAGAGGTTGGGTCAGGTCAGGGAATATGTGCCAATGTCGGACACCACCCCATCCACTACAGTATGGTACTGGGACTTGGAAAAGTTTTGTATTCATGATCTGACTTTTCTAAAAACAAATAAAATCTGGCTGTAAAAGTGATGATTTAACCCTCTGGGGTAAAGGGCATAATTGGCCATTTTTGACTACTTTTGCTTTTGCCTTCATAATTTACAATAAAAACTGTTTACTTTGCCTTGTTTTGTGTCACTTTTTTCAACACAACCTCACCTATGTGAGGTTTACAGTTTTCGTTCATTCTGACATAGTGTATTAGCACAATAGACCTAAATTCACACAAAAACATAAAATCCAAGTTGAAAAAGTTTTTTTTTAACTGTGAAAACCACAAACATGTTTAACAAACCATTTTCACAACTTAAAATGCAAATATAAATTGTAAATTTTAAAAACATATGTACAAATGTAGCAAATAAAGTTTTATACAACTACTTACATTAAAATGCAGGAAATACTTCAGGCATTTTTTGTACAATTATTTACAAAACAATAAGATGCCACATTTGTGCCACTCAAAAAAAACAATTCCTGTTCAGCACAAGACAGAAAGGCACATCACAGGCCTGATGAGGAGGGCAACAGGAGGAGTGTCACTCTTCCTGTTGTCCACCTGGAGGCGGTGTTGGTGCCTCAGTCCCTTGCAACCAATCACCAATCTTGCCAATGAGCTTCTCCCCTGAACATAAACACCCGATCGTCAATGAAATCACCTGCTGAGGTGATCGGTAGAAAGGGAAACCTGCAGTGTCTTGGCCCTTCATGGCACATGATTGCCCACCCCTGGTTTAGGTTGTGCATTTTTCCACCAATAAAGGGGAAATCATGTTTTTTCCCTGCAACTGCTCCGGCAAGAGAAGAGAGAACAAGGAGGTGATACTCCCATTTGCGAGTGCATTTCTGCAGAAATGCGCACCAAAAATGACCATAATTATTCAGGAAAAAGCATGGTGTAAAGTAATCATTATTCAAGTTATACTAGGTCTAAATGGACTGCATTTATATAGCACTTTTCCATCTGAATTAGAACCTCAAAGCACTTTACAATGACGCGTCACATTCACACTCACAGACCAGTGTCAGTCAGTATGCTGCCATGAAACATGCTCACTACACACTAAATTTCATTGAAATCCTTTCAAGTCAAAGAAATGCCAGTGATCATGTAACCTCCTTTGGGAATTTGATGACCATGTGAGACTTGGCATCTCCAACTCTGAACTAAATTCCAGAGAATTTACTAACACAACTAAAAAGTTGTGTAAGAGTGGCCACTAATCCTGGCTATCATCATCCACTGCTGCTCTACCTGCAGCCATTTAACTCAGTCAGGTGTGCTCAGCCAAGAACACTGACAGACATAAAGGAGCATTCTGAAGGTCCTGTTAAACTTTCACAGCGAAAAATGGTTTGGAAGTGATTTTGTGTTGCTTAAGGAATACTAACTAAAGAAATTTTATTAGGATTAGCTTGAAATTTTTCCCCAAAAATGTACACAATAAACACCACAGCAGTATTGAAGTGTGTCAAACACAGGTCACAGAGGTCAGGTTTTTGAGAGCGGATTTGATTGCAGCTGTCAGAGAGACACATAAACAGGAACATTGAGCATGAAGCATAAAAAAAGTCTATCAACACAATTTAAAAACAGGTATATAGTTTGAAGTCCGCATTTTCAACACACATTCAAATGGAAACTCAGACTGTGACGTATTGGATGGTATGTCTACTTACTTTGGTCGTGTGACTTTGACATGTGACTCCAAAGAGTTAATAATTTGCCCCTGTCCCAACTTTTTTTTGGAATGTGTTGGAGACCTGAAATGCAGGAGTGCATGTATATTAACAAATAAAATGAAGCTGGCGAGACAAAATATGAAATATTTTTGGTTCATATTGTCTGCAATGAAATCAAGTCGAAGTAAATGCAAAAGATCAGAGTTTTTTTTAAATTATTATTATTGTTTTTATATCATTCCAGGTTTTCCTGATATAGGGTTGTATTTGCGTGTAGCATATTTTTCTGCTGTTGTTGTGTTTTATTGATAGTACACAGTAGGGTGACAGAAAAGGAAAGCGAGTGAGGGTCAGGAATTGAACCACAAATTGTGGTATATCATCATGACACCATGAAGTCAAACAGCAGATGCAGTAAACATCCATTTGCTGAGGAACTTGGATCTGAGCTTCTTTTCTAAAATTTGACATGAAAGCTTTGAAACACTGCTGTGGGGCTTTCATCCTCTTCAATGATTTCTTTGACCTGCTGATGGAGCCTCGGCGGGTCACTCAGCATTACACAATCACAGTCTGTTTCTGGTCTCCTCACCATGGATACAGCAGGTGTATCTACAGATCTGATGATGTTTTCCGAGATGAAATCAGTCGCTTTATTGTCTAAAGGCTTGTTTGAAGGTGCGCCATGTGTGACTGCACACACACACACACACACACACACACACACACACACACACACACACAGCAGAGGAAAAGAGGCACAAAACTGATTCTACGTATTTAGGGCATGTTATTTATTGCTGCATCAATTTATAAATTATTAACTGACTATTAAATTAATCAGCAGCTATTTTGATTAAATTAATTCCTTTCTCTCTTTTCTTTAAATATCCAAATTCTCTGATTTCTGTTTCTTAAATATGAATACTTTTTGGTTTATTACCCTATGCACTGGCAAAGCGCTGAGAAGGATTTTCTTTTCACTTCTGTGCACATAACTCAAGATAACTAAAAAAAATGACAGGATGGATTTCCTTCAAACTTGGTGGGAATATTACTTGGATACATTTTTAAAGGTGATTACATTTTGGAGAAGTTTGGTCAAAGGTCAAAGATCAAGGTCAAAGAAAACAAGGTCACCTTTCTTGCATATCTCAATGACCAAGAAGCCTAGATGGATTAGCTAATGCATATGTTGTTCATTTGGCTGCTCCCGGTTTTGTTCGGAGTCGCTACAGCGGATACAGCCAGATCCACATTGGTAATTGGCACAAGATTTACACCGGATGCCCTTCCTGACGCAACTCCAGTTTCACCTGGAGAAACACTCACAGCCGCTGGTGTTCCAAAGAGGTCTCCCATCCAAGTACTAACCAGATCCTGCTCTGCTTAGCTTCTGAGATCTGACGGGATCAGGCTGACACAGAGCAGATCAGCGGATTAGCTAATGCATATATTAATCAGTAAAATATTTGTGATTGATTTGAATGACTTCAAATGCTTCAAATGACTTGCCTCTACTGGTGGTTGGCTCTCACTGCGGTATTGTATCACTTCCTGTTCTGAAGCACAGCGGTGTTTTTCAGTATCTGTTAGCTGTTTAATCTGCGCAGTTAGATTGATCTAGTTATCTAGATTACGATTTGTTTCCCAGTGTAATCTTTACGTGCCTTAACTAAAGCACTCCTTCTGCTGAATCACCTCTAAATTATTTACACATTATTCACTTTGCGTGTTTTTAGGAATCCGCTAGCTTAGCGTAGCTACTAGCTCTTAGCCGATTTAGCATGGCGGCTTCTCCTGTCTCTCCCGCACTTTTCTGCTCTGGGTGTGAAATGTTTAGTTATTCCTCGGCCTCCTTTAGCAGTAACGGTACTTGTAATAAGTGTAGCTTATTCATAGCTTTGGAGGCCAGGCTGGGTGAATTGGAGACTCGGCTCTGCACCGTGGAAAATTCTACAGCTAGCCAGGCCCCTGTAGTCGGTGCGGACCAAGGTAGCTTAGCCGCCGTTAGTTACCCCCTGGCAGATCCCGAGCAGCCGGGAAAGCAGGCCGACTGGGTGACTGTGAGGAGGAAGCGTAGGTCTAAACAGAAGCCCCGTGTACACCGCCAACCCGTTCACATTTCTAACCGTTTTTCCCCACTCGACGACACACCCGCCGAGGAACAAACTCTGGTTATTGGCGACTCTGTTTTGAGAAATGTAAAGTTAGCGACACCAGCAACCATAGTCAATTGTCTTCCGGGGGCCAGAGCAGGCGACACTGAAGGAAATTTGAAACTGCTGGCTAAGGCTAAGCGTAAATTTGGTAAGATTGTAATTCACGTCGGCAGTAATGACACCCGGTTACGCCAATCGGAGGTCACTAAAATTAACATTAAATCGGTGTGTAACTTTGCAAAAACAATGTCGGACTCTGTAGTTTTCTCTGGGCCCCTCCCCAATCAGACCGGGAGTGACATGTTTAGCCGCATGTTCTCCTTGAATTGCTGGCTGTCTGAGTGGTGTCCAAAAATGAGGTGGGCTTCATAGATAATTGGCAAAGCTTCTGGGGAAAACCTGGTCTTGTTAGGAGAGACGGCATCCATCCCACTTTGGATGGAGCAGCTCTCATTTCTAGAAATCTGGCCAATTTTCTTAAATCCTCCAAACCGTGACTATCCAGGGTTGGGACCAGGAAGCAGAGTTGTAGTCTTACACACCTCTCTGCAGCTTCTCTCCCCCTGCCATCCCCTCATTACCCCATCCCCGTAAAGACGGTGTCTGCTCCCAGACCACCAATAACCAGCAAAAATCTATTTAAGCATAAAAATTCAAAAAGAAAAAATAATATAGCACCTTCAACTGCACCACAGACTAAAACAGTTAAATGTGGTCTATTAAACATTAGGTCTCTCTCTTCTAAGTCCCTGTTGGTAAATGATATAATAATTGATCAACATATTGATTTATTCTGCCTTACAGAAACCTGGTTACAGCAGGATGAATATGTTAGTTTAAATGAGTCAACACCCCCGAGTCATACTAACTGTCAGAATGCTCGTAGCACGGGCCGGGGCGGAGGATTAGCAGCAATCTTCCATTCCAGCTTATTAATTAATCAAAAACCCAGACAGAGCTTTAATTCATTGAAAGCTTGACTCTTAGTCTTGTCCATCCAAATTGGAAGTCCCAAAAAACAGTTTTATTTGTTATTATCTATCGTCCACCTGGTCGTTACTGTGAGTTTCTCTGTGAATTTTCAGACCTTTTGTCTGACTTAGTGCTTAGCTCAGATAAGATAATTATAGTGGGCGATTTTAACATCCACACAGATGCTGAGAATGACAGCCTCAACACTGCATTTAATCTATTATTAGACTCTATTGGCTTTGCTCAAAAAGTAAATGAGTCCACCCACCACTTTAATCATATCTTAGATCTTGTTCTGACTTATGGTATGGAAATAGAAGACTTAACAGTATTCCCTGAAAACTTCCCTCTGTCTGATCATTTCTTAATAACATTTACATTTACTCTGATGGACTACCCAGCAGTGGGGAATAAGTTTCATTACACTAGAAGTCTTTCAGAAAGCGCTGTAACTAGGTTTAAGGATATAATTCCTTCTTTATGTTCTCTAATGCCATATACCAACACAGTGCAAAGTAGCTACCTAAACTCTGTAAGTTTTGTTTCTGTTAGTTTTACATCCTCATTGAAGACAACTTTGGATGCTGTAGCTCCTCTGAAAAAGAGAGCTTTAAATCAGAAGTGCCTGACTCCGTGGTATAACTCACAAACTCGCAGCTTAAAGCAGATAACCCGTAAGTTGGAGAGGAAATGGCGTCTCACTAATTTAGAAGATCTTCACTTAGCCTGGAAAAAGAGTCTGTTGCTCTATAAAAAAGCCCTCCGTAAAGCTAGGACATCTTACTACTCATCACGAATTGAAGAAAATAAGAACAACCCCAGGTTTCTTTTCAGCACTGTAGCCAGGCTGACAAAGAGTCAGAGCTCTATTGAGCTGAGTATTCCATTAACTTTAACTAGTAATGACTTCATGACTTTCTTTCCTAACAAAATTTTAACTATTAGAGAAAAAATTACTCATAACCATCCCAAAGACATATCGTTATCTTTGGCTGCTTTCAGTGATGCCGGTATTTGGTTAGACTCTTTCTCTCCGATTGTTCTGTCTGAGTTATTTTCATTAGTTACTTCATCCAAACCATCAACATGTTTATTAGACCCCATTCCTACCAGGCTGCTCAAGGAAGCCCTACCATTATTTAATGCTTCGATCTTAAATATGATCAATCTATCTTTGTTAGTTGGCTATGTACCACAGGCTTTTAAGGTGGCAGTAATTAAACCATTACTTAAAAAGCCATCACTTGACCCAGCTATCTTAGCTAATTATAGGCCAATCTCCAACCTTCCTTTTCTCTCAAAAATTCTTGAAAGGGTAGTTGTAAAACAGCTAACTGATCATCTGCAGAGGAATGGTCTATTTGAAGAGTTTCAGTCAGGTTTTAGAATTCATCATAGTACAGAAACAGCATTAGTGAAGGTTACAAATGATCTTCTTATGGCCTCGGACAGTGGACCCATCTCTGTGCTTGTTCTGTTAGACCTCAGTGCTGCTTTTGATACTGTTGACCATAAAATTTTATTACAGAGATTAGAGCATGCCATAGGTATTAAAGGCACTGCGCTGCGGTGGTTTGAGTCATATTTGTCTAATAGATTACAATTTGTTCATGTAAATGGGGAATCTTCTTCACAGACTAAAGTTAATTATGGAGTTCCACAAGGTTCTGTGCTAGGACCAATTTTATTCACTTTATACATGCTTCCCTTAGGCAGTATTATTAGACGGTATTGCTTAAATTTTCACTGTTACGCAGATGATACCCAGCTTTATCTATCCATGAAGCCAGAGGACACACACCAATTAGCTAAACTGCAGGATTGTCTTACAGACATAAAGACATGGATGACCTCTAATTTCCTGCTTTTAAACTCAGATAAAACTGAAGTTATTGTACTTGGCCCCACAAATCTTAGAAACATGGTGTCTAACCAGATCCTTACTCTGGATGGCATTACCCTGACCTCTAGTAATACTGTGAGAAATCTTGGAGTAATTTTTGATCAGGATATGTCATTCAATGCGCATATTAAACAAATATGTAGGACTGCTTTTTTGCATTTGCGCAATATCTCTAAAATTAGAAAGGTCTTGTCTCAGAGTGATGCTGAAAAACTAATTCATGCATTTATTTCCTCTAGGCTGGACTATTGTAATTCATTATTATCAGGTTGTCCTAAAAGTTCCCTAAAAAGCCTTCAGTTAATTCAAAATGCTGCAGCTAGTGTTGTGTGGGCCGCCGAAGAGGAGGTACTGCTGGCTCACCACCACCGGATGGCGCCCTGCTTGGAGTGCGGGCTTCAAGCACAAGAGGGCGCCAGAACCACTGGGAGTGACATCCGTCAATCATCCTCAACACCAGCTGTCACTCATCATCTCATCATCACCATCACCATAAAGGCCGGGTGGCGACTCCACCTCCTCGCCGAGAAATCTCCTACGATACAAGGTAATCTCTCTGCTGACTTCTACGTCAAAAATAATCTGATCTGTTTTGCAGCTGTTTTTTCCTGGTGGTATTTCCTTGACTGGATTTTCGGAGCTGCACGTGTGTATGATTGGAGGTGGAGGCTCTCCCTCCACAAGAATCAATAATCAAGGTTGCTGGGTGTGAGGATTCACGCTCACTACCTTCTGTTTTTTCTGCCAGCAGTACCAGGGCCGACAACGGAGGACAGAGACCACCTGGGGACTCGGGGCTTGGCGGCTTCGGTGTTCTTCAGGCCGTTGGTGGTAGAAGCGGTGTGGGTCCCGGCTCTTCGTTCATCTGAGGTCTCCTATCTTCGAGCCTGCCCGCAATCCTCTTGTGTGTGATTGGCAGTACCTTTGTTTGTTTTACGTTGTGTACTTGTGCAACATTAAATTGTTACTCCTTTCCTTATCCATTGTCCGTTCATTAGCGCCCCCTGTTGTGGGTCCGTGTTACGACACCTTCCCAACAGGATTTCTCGGCCATTCGTCATGGATCCCGAGGGGCGTCAACCACAGCTTGAACAGCCAATGGGAGAACAAGGAGCGCAGGCGTCAGCAGGAGGCGTGGTGAGTGATCTGCAGCAAATCCTTACCGCTTTCACTGCTCAGTTACAGCTGGTAACTGAGCAAAATGCAAGCCTCAATCAGAGGATGGAGGCTCTCACCGCCAGAGTGGAAGCACGCGAGTCAAGCGTCGCTGCAGTGTCTCCTCCTGCTGGTCCGGGGCCTAATGTAGATGTTCCACTGGCCGTTCAACTACCCCCCCCACCGTCCCCTGAAGCTTACATAAGTCCTCCTGAACCGTACGGAGGCTGTGTGGAGACGTGCGCAGACTTCTTGATGCAGTGTTCGCTCGTTTTTGCACAGCGTCCAGTCATGTACGCGGCAGACGCCACCCGGGTGGCTTATGTAATTAATTTGCTTCGAGGTGAGGCACGCGCTTGGGCTACAGCGCTCTGGGAACAGCAGTCATGGCTTCTGACGTCATACGCTGGGTTTATACGGGAATTCAAACAGGTGTTTGATCATCCCAACAGAGGCGAGACCGCCTCGACCGTGCTGCTGTCACTGAGACAGGGGCGTCGGAGCGCGGCCGATTACGCTGTCGACTTCCGCATCGCAGCTGCGAGGTCGGGTTGGAATGACGTCGCGCTCCGCGCCGCCTTCATAAGCGGACTGTCCCCAGTACTGAAGGAGCATTTACTGGCTAAGGACGAACCGCAGACTTTCGACGGGCTTGTCACTCTGGTTATACGCTTAGACAACCGTTTGAATGAACACCGTCGGGAGCAGGCCGGGGGGCGTGGCCGGGCACAAGCCGTCCCTCTCTCTTCCGGGTCTGACGGGGTGACGTCGTCCTCACGCTCCATTGCCGGTGGGCTCCGTGTGGCAACAGCTCCCCCTGCTGACGAAGCTATAAACACGAGCAGGGCTAAAGTGAGAGCAGATATTAAACAAAGGAGACTGGCCCGCGGGGAATGTTTTTACTGTGGCTCATGTGAGCACCTGTTAAAAGACTGCCCCAAACGGTCAAACACCAACGCCCGTCCTTAGACACTGGGCTAAGGGTGGGCCATAACATGTGCACGGGAAGTTCCCGCAAATCAGCACGAATCCCAGTGGTAATCCTGAGTGGGGATTTAACCCTTCACGCCCCAGCACTGGTGGACACGGGGTCCGAAGGGAATCTGTTGGATAGCAGATGGGCAAAGGAAGTGGGGCTCCCCCTAGTGGCTCTGCCTTCGCCCTTGAAGGTACGGGCACTAGATGGCACTCTACTCCCGCTAATCACACACCGGACCCAGCCTGTGACCTTGGTTGTGTCTGGGAATCACCGGGAGGAGATAGTGTTTTACGTGACATCTTCTACCTCCCGAGTGATTTTGGGTTTTCCTTGGATGGTGAAGCACAATCCCCGGATCGATTGGCCGTCTGGAGTCGTGGTGCAGTGGAGGGAAACCTGCCACCGGGAGTGTTTAGGATCCTCGGTTCCCCCCGGAATGACGGCTAAGGAGGAGGTTAAAACCCCTCCCAATCTGACGGCGGTGCCAGGGGAGTACCATGATCTGGCTGACGTCTTCAGCAAAGATCTGGCGCTCGCCCTTCCACCACACCGACCGTACGATTGTGCCATCGATTTGGTTCCGGGCAGTGAGTTCCCGTCCAGCAGGCTGTACAATCTCTCACGTCCGGAACGCGAATCAATGGAAACCTACATCCGGGACTCCTTGGCCGCCGGGTTGATCCGGAACTCCACCTCCCCGATGGGTGCTGGTTTCTTTTTTGTGGGCAAGAAAGACGGCGGACTTCGTCCATGCATCGATTACAGGGGATTGAACGAGATCACGGTTCGCAATCGATACCCATTGCCCCTCTTGGATTCGGTGTTCACACCCCTGCATGGAGCCAAAATATTCACCAAACTCGATCTTAGGAATGCGTACCATCTAGTTCGGATCCGGAAGGGAGATGAATGGAAGACGGCGTTTAACACCCCGTTGGGTCATTTTGAGTACCTGGTCATGCCGTTCGGTCTCACTAACGCCCCCGCGACGTTCCAAGCCTTGGTTAATGACGTCCTGCGGGACTTCCTGCACCGGTTTGTCTTCGTGTATCTGGATGATATACTCATCTTTTCCCCGGATCCTGAGACCCATGTCCGGCATGTACGTCAGGTCCTACAGCGGTTGTTAGAGAACCGGCTGTTTGTGAAGGGCGAGAAGTGTGAGTTTCACCGCACTTCTCTGTCCTTCTTGGGGTTTATCATCTCCTCCAACTCCGTCGCCCCGGATCCGGCCAAGGTTGCGGCGGTGAGGGATTGGCCCCAACCAACGAGCCGTAGGAAGCTGCAACAGTTCCTCGGCTTCGCAAACTTCTACAGGAGGTTCATTAAGGGTTACAGTCAGGTCGTTAGCCCCCTGACCGCCCTGACCTCCACCAAAGTCCCCTTCACCTGGTCGGACCGGTGCGAGACCGCGTTTAGGGAGTTGAAACGCCGGTTTTCATCTGCTGCAGTTCTGGTGCAGCCTGATCCTACTCGCCAGTTTGTAGTAGAGGTGGACGCCTCAGACTCAGGAATAGGAGCCGTGCTGTCCCAGAGCGGGGAGTCCGATAAGGTTCTCCATCCTTGTGCCTACTTTTCCCGCAGGTTGACCCCCGCTGAACGGAACTATGACGTGGGCAATCGAGAACTCCTCGCGGTGAAGGAGGCTCTAGAAGAGTGGAGACACCTGTTGGAGGGGGCTATGGGGCCTTTCACGGTTTTTACGGACCACCGGAACCTGGAGTACATCCGGACCGCCAAGCGGCTGAACCCCAGGCAAGCCCGCTGGTCCCTGTTCTTCGCACGCTTTGACTTCCGGATCACCTACCGCCCCGGGACCAAAAATCAACGATCTGATGCATTGTCCCGGGTGCACGAAGAGGAAGCCAAGGTCGGGTTGTCGGACCCCATCGACACCATCCTTCCCGAGTCCACTGTCGTGGCTACCCTCACCTGGGACGTGGAGGAGATCGTCCGGGAGGCCCAGACTAAGAACCCGGACCCGGGAAACGGTCCGAAGAATAGACTCTACGTTCCACCAGAGGCTAGGGCTGCCGTCTTGGACTTCTGCCACGGATCCAAGCTCTCCTGTCATCCTGGAGTGCATAGGACCGTGGCAGTAGTCCAGCAGCGCTTCTGGTGGGCGTCACTGGAAGCCGACGTCCGGGACTACGTCCAGGCCTGCACCACCTGTGCCAGGGGCAAGGCGGACCATCGCAAGACCAGGGGTCTCCTCCAACCCCTGCCTGTGCCTCATCGCCCCTGGTCCCACATCGGTCTGGACTTCGTCACGGGCCTCCCGCCGTCCCAGGGCAACACCGCCATACTGACGATAGTGGACCGGTTCTCCAAGGCGGCCCACTTCGTGGCCCTCCCGAAGCTTCCAACGGCCCAGGAGACGGCAGACCTCCTGGTTCACCACGTCGTGCGTCTGCATGGGATACCGTCGGACATCGTCTCGGATCGTGGTCCCCAGTTTTCCTCGCAGGTCTGGAGGAGTTTTTGTAAGGAACTGGGGGCCACCGTGCGTCTCTCGGCCCCTACATACCAACCAGGGCAGGAGGTGTGGCTATCCACCAAAGATATCCCGCTCCAGGTGACCTCCCACAAACTCAAGGACCGCTTCATCGGGCCGTTCCCCATCGCCAAGATCCTCAGTCCAGCCGCAGTGAAGCTAACTCTCCCGGCTTCACTGCGGATCCATCCGGTTTTTCATGTTTCCAAACTCAAGCCATACCACACCTCACCGCTCTGCTCCCCCGGACCCGACCCACCTCCTGCCCGGATCATCGACGGGGAGCCGGCATGGACCGTTCGTCGGCTCCTGGACGTCCGTCGGATGGGTCGGGGCTTTCAGTACTTGGTGGACTGGGAGGGTTACGGACCCGAGGAACGCTCCTGGGTGAAGAGGAGCTTCATCCTGGACCCGGCCCTTCTGGTCGATTTCTACCACCGACACCCGGACAAGCCTGGTCGGGCGCCAGGAGGCGCCCGTTGAGGGGGGGGGGTCCTGTTGTGTGGGCCGCCGAAGAGGAGGTACTGCTGGCTCACCACCACCGGATGGCGCCCTGCTTGGAGTGCGGGCTTCAAGCACAAGAGGGCGCCAGAACCACTGGGAGTGACAGCCGTCAATCATCCTCAACACCAGCTGTCACTCATCATCTCATCATCACCATCACCATAAAGGCCGGGTGGCGACTCCACCTCCTCGCCGAGAAATCTCCTACGATACAAGGTAATCTCTCTGCTGACTTCTACGTCAAAAATAATCTGATCTGTTTTGCAGCTGTTTTTTCCTGGTGGTATTTCCTTGACTGGATTTTCGGAGCTGCACGTGTGTATGATTGGAGGTGGAGGCTCTCCCTCCACAAGAATCAATAATCAAGGTTGCTGGGTGTGAGGATTCACGCTCACTACCTTCTGTTTTTTCTGCCAGCAGTACCAGGGCCGACAACGGAGGACAGAGACCACCTGGGGACTCGGGGCTTGGCGGCTTCGGTGTTCTTCAGGCCGTTGGTGGTAGAAGCGGTGTGGGTCCCGGCTCTTCGTTCATCTGAGGTCTCCTATCTTCGAGCCTGCCCGCAATCCTCTTGTGTGTGATTGGCAGTACCTTTGTTTGTTTTACGTTGTGTACTTGTGCAACATTAAATTGTTACTCCTTTCCTTATCCATTGTCCGTTCATTAGCGCCCCCTGTTGTGGGTCCGTGTTACGACACCTTCCCAACAGCTAGAGTACTAACGGGGACTAGAAGGAGAGAGCATATCTCACCCATATTGGCCTCTCTTCACTGGCTTCCTGTTAATTCTAGAATAGAATTTAAAATTCTTCTTCTTACTTATAAGGTTTTGAATAATCAGGTCCCATCTTATCTTAGGGACCTCGTAGTACCATATCACCCCAATAGAGCGCTTGCTCTCAGACTGCAGGCTTACTTGTAGTTCCTAGGGTTTGTAAGAGTAGAATGGGAGGCAGAGCCTTCAGCTTTCAGGTTCCTCTCCTGTGGAACCAGCTCCCAATTCAAATCAGGGAGACAGACACCCTCTCTACTTTTAAGATTAGGCTTAAAACTTTCCTTTTTGCTAAAGCTTATAGTTAGGGCTGGATCAGGTGACCCTGAACCATCCCTTAGTTATGCTGCTATAGACGTAGACTGCTGGGGGGTTCCCATGATGCACTGTTTCTTTCTCTTTTTGCTCTGTATGCACCACTCTGCATTTAATCATTAGTGATCGATCTCTGTTCCCCTCCACAGCATGTCTTTTTCCTGGTTCTCTCCCTCAGCCCCAACCAGTCCCAGCAGAAGACTGCCCCTCCCTGAGCCTGGTTCTGCTGGAGGTTTCTTCCTGTTAAAAGGGAGTTTTTCCTTCCCACTGTAGCCAAGTGCTTGCTCACAGGGGGTCGTTTTGACCGTTGGGGTTTTACATAATTATTGTATGGCCTTGCCTTACAATATAACGCGCCTTGGGACAACTGTTTGTTGTGATTTGGCGCTATATAAAAAATTGATTGATTGATTGATTGATTGATATTGAAGTCACACAGAAGAAGTAATATGATAAAGTCATACATAGTCAAAAACACCTAGACGTGTGTATACAACCCCTGGCAAAAATTATGGAATCACCGGCCTCAGAGGATGTTCATTCAGTTGTTTAATTTTGTAGAAAAAAAGCAGATCACAGACATGACACAAAACTAAAGTCATTTCAAATGGCAACTTTCTGGCTTTAAGAAACACTATAAGAAATCAAGAAAAAAAGATTGTGGCAGTCAGTAACGGTTACTTTTTTAGACCAAGTAGAGGAAAAAAATATGGACTCACTCAATTCTGAGGAATAAATTATGGAATCACCCTGTAAATTTTCATCCCAAAAACTAACACCTGCATCAAATCAGATCTGCTCATTAGTCTGCATCTAAAAAGGAGTGATCACACCTTGGAGAGCTGTTGCACCAAGTGGACTGACATGAATCATGGCTCCAACACGAGAGATGTCAATTGAAACAAAGGAGAGGATTATCAAACTCTTAAAAGAGGGTAAATCATCACACAATGTTGAAAAAAGATGTTGGTTGTTCACAGTCAGCTGTGTCTAAACTCTGGACCAAATACAAACAACATGGGAAGGTTGTTAAAGGCAAACATACTGGTAGACCAAGGAAGACGTCAAAGCATCAAGACAGAAAACTTAAAGCAATATGTCTCAAAAATCGAAAAATGCACAACAAAACAAATGAGGAATGAATGGGAGGAAACTGGAGTCAACGTCTGTGACCGAACTGTAAGAAACCGCCTAAAGGAAATGGGATTTACATACAGAAAAGCTAAACGAAAAGCCATCAACACCTAAACAGAAAAAAACAAGGTTAAAATGGGCTAAGGAAAAGCAATCGTGGACTGTGGATGACTGGATGAAAGTCATATTCAGTGATGAATCTCGAATCTGCATTTGACAAGGTGATGATGCTGGAACTTTTGTTTGGTGCCGTTCCAATGGGATTTATAAAGATGACTGCCTGAAGAGAACATGTAAATTTCCACAGTCATTGGTGATATGGGGCTGCATGTCAGGTAAAGGCACTGGGGAGATGGCTGTCATTACATCATCAATAAATGCACAAGTTTACGTTATTTTGGACAATTGAAAGGATGTTTGGGGATGATGAAATCATTTTTCAAGATGATAATGCATCTTGCCATAGAGCAAAAACTGTGAAAACATTCCTTGCAAAAAGACACATAGGGTCAATGTCATGGCATAGGGTCAATGTCAATGAGCAGATCTGATTTGATGTAGGTGTTAGTTTTGGGGATGAAAATTTACAGAGTGATTCCATAATTGATTCCTCAGAAGTGAGTGATTCCATATTTTTTTCCTCTGCTTGGTCTAAAAAAGTAACCGTTACTGACTGCCACAATCTTTTTTTCTTGATTTCTTATAGTGTTTCTTAAAGCCAGAAAGTTGCCATTTGAAATGACTTTAGTTTTGTGTCATGTCTGTGATCTGCTTTTTTTCTACAAAATTAAACAGCTGAATGAACATCCTCCGAGGCCGGTGATTCCATAATTATTGCCAGGGGTTGTACTTACATCTTGGTATGTAGAGTGTGTAAGGTATGCATCGGACTTCTGATGCCTTTCATTTTGTTAGATTATTTACTCCTATCTGGCAGTAAACTGAATATCTTTGGCTTGTGGATAAAACAAGACATTTGAAGGTATCATTTTGGGCAGCTCTGGAAAACACTGATCAATGTTTTTTACCATTATCTGGCAGTTTATGGGCCTAACAACTCATCAATTAATCAACAACATAATCAGTCGGTGAAAGAATTCTCAAAATAATAATTATTTGCAGACCAAGTGTTAAATCAGAGCACCACATCAACACCAGTTCATGCAAATTATTCTTTGTGATTCAGTGAAGTGGGGGCATGGTGGATTAGCGGTATTAGCTGGAAAGCATTCTAAGATATGGCATAACCACTTGGTTTGGGAACCTTCCTGTGTCCCTAAGATCAAAATTACCTTGTCCTCACAGCAATGAAAATCATCGGTCTGAAACAGTATAACAATCCTCAGTCAATTTTTGATCAGTGCGTGATGAAGCAAGCGGACAGAATTCTTTCTGACCCCTCCCATGTTCTGCACACGCAATACGAGTCGCTACCATCGGGCCGGCGTTTCAGAGTCCCCCACTCCAGACTGAACAGATATAGAAACTCTTTTGTTCCTATATCAATCATAGCCCTTAACAAATATCATAACAAACACCGCTAACAATCAGGCTCAGTAGGAGGTTTTAGTATTTGTATGTTTTTTATTTATTTATTTTTATTGTTTTTTTCTATTTTTTTTATTTATTTTTTTTTATTCACTGTTATGAACTGTTTATGTCTTGTTCTGTATCTCTGTATGGGTCATGATTTTTGAGAAGTCCAAGACAAATTTCCCCACGGGGACATTAAAAGTATCTATCTATCTATGTCTATCTACGAGTGGTTTGTCTGTCTACGTGAGTTTGTCCGTCTACGTGTGACTGGCAGTCTGTCCAAGCTGTACCCCGCATCTCGCCCAGTGACCTCTGGTATCAATCAATCAACTTTTTTCTTGTATAGCGCCAAATCACAACAAACAGTTGCCCCAAGGCGCTCCAGTATAGGCTCCAGTCACCACCATCAACCCTGTGACTCTGGATGGGAATCAGCAAGTTTAAAAAATGACCAAACAAAACCAAAATAGATGGTTCTGAGTAGATCAATTGCACCCAAAATGGAACCACTTTATCTTTGGCTAACACTCAACTATTCCACCATATTTAATCCATATTGGTTCCAAACCGTTTGCGTTCAACAGTTGTGACCTTGAGTTTATCCTTTTAAGGTCACCCAAGATCAAAAGGTTATGTGACCAGTAGAAGGGTGATATATATATACATGACATCATATTAGTGTTTAATAGTAACCATGGGTGTATCTCTAACCAGTTCTTAGAAAAGCCATTCTAAATATCCCCAATTAAAACAAACAAATAAACAAAAATCATCCTGAATGGAACCTATTTGAGGTCTTTTTTGTTTTTTGAAGGTGTAGCTCAGTCAGTCCTCCTGACTGTCACATTTCACCTCTCTTTCATCAGTAATATCTGATATGTGGCTTTAGTGGAGCAGTTAATCAACATAATTGAATTGAGCCATTTAGCTGCTGGGACAACTGCTCACTTTCCACTTTATTTAATTTTGTGTATCCCTTTAATTACACCAAGTATTTATTATCTAAGCCGATGGCTGGAGTAACAACGATTGAGACTGAGCTGACACTGGCTGGTCATGAAAAATAGAAACAAAGCTAGAAGACAAATGGCAGCTCGTTCTCTGGGAGTTATGTCCCTTAATGAAGCCACAGTGCAACTGGATTTTGGTGTGACACATTCCCATTAAATCTGGATTTTCTTCAAAGATTTGCAGTTTATGAGCTGAACAGTTAGTACTTAACTAAACACGAGTGCAGCTCATTTCCTCTGACACAAACTAAAGATGGCAAATGTCCTTCCATAATTAAACCCAAGAAGTACTCTAATGGTGCATTCAGTGTACCTTGTATGTGGGAGGTCGGAATTCAAAATTACAGTATTTTAGGCCGCCATGCGCTCAATGCACAAAGGGCCTAAGTTTCCGTGAATAAAAACGAGTGGAAACTCCATTGCTACTAATGTTGCACATTGATGACTGCATCTTTCAAATGTGCAAAATAGGACATATTGTCCATTTAATAAGTTTGCAAATATGCAATTTTAGGTGTGTCTACCCAAGTGCACAAATCACTGGGAGGAGAACATGCAAATAGGTCAATTTAGCACAAGTAATGTAATTTATCAAGCCCAAAAGAAATGTAAGGGGATAAAGATCGAGTCTGTGGTGTGAATGTTGTTCAATCTGCCTGTAAAAACAGAATTTGTGCACATAACTAATTTACATGCTACCTGTTTGTGTCTTTGGATGACACACTTCATCAGCATTTCTCTGTCTACCCATCTGTAAATGGACACCACCCTTGGCTTGGTAAATAACCTGCAGTAATCTGCTTTACACTACAGTGTCCTGGGGGAGATAGTGTGCTGCTCAGCACAGAGCTACTTGGTGTTTAGTTTCTTTGCTGGCCACAAGAAAAGTTAATCCAAGATATCAAGAAGAGTTCTGCTGCCTGGAGTTATGCGGCAAAGCATCAGGGGCTCCAACTCAAAAACATGAGTTTTCCTGGCTTCTGCCAAACGGTGAGGTGGATTCAGCTGCTCCAAAATATGGCCAAGCAACAGCTATCACAGGTTAAACACCAGCACCAAGGGGCCTCATAGCCTATATAGAACTCGACTCAATGTAAAGCCTTACTGTATGCCCATATTATAATAGCCACTTCATCAAGGCACTGGACATGGTTTTGATTGACTGCCATTCTTTTTGCTGTTGGCCCCTCATCAGAGATTAAAAAAAAAATCTGACTTCTTTTCAAAGGTCAGGCATTTATCACACTCTCTTGCCCTTTTCTTTTCATGCATTGAGGCTTTCTACCCCGTCAAGTTGCAACCACACAGATTCAGTCACTATGGCAAATTAATGCAACAATACTGTCATAACCAACAAGCAGTGGCTCCACAAAGCTCTGCCATACATGAGGGACCTTCATGGAGTTCCACTGAAGCACTTTCTCCAGTTGGCCTGCAGCGCATGGCTGGACCTCTACTGCAATTAGCATGCTACCTCTACCACATTTCTGCACTAAGTTCAGGCATGCTTACAGCTCCATTGGATGATTGCTTGCTTGCTAATGTCAACAGTAGTGCAGACAGTACCTGTGCAAAGTCAGCAAAATGCAATGCAAAGTGTTGGGTTCTAAGAGATATAATAAGGTACGTTGGGTTGATGATCATTCTGCAGAAGATTTGTGCACACGACAGCAAGTGGCACCACAACATGGACAGCCGTATGTAAATGAAGATTTTGCATATGTTAATGACCATAATCACAAAATGAAATCAGCCACTTGCAGGTATGTGCAAAATAAGACAAGCATTTTAGAAAATGTTATTTATTGGAAATTAACCCAATGTAATGTAATGAGCAGGGGTGGTGGCCAAGTGGTTAATGCGCTTGGTTTCAGTGCAGAAGGCTCAAATCCCACCCCTGCCACATTTCTCCATGTAATGTGGAGTTATGTCAGGAAGGGCATCCGGGCGTGCCAATCTGTGCCAATTCAACATGCAGATCCACCTTGGATTTGCTGTGGCGACCCCGAGTGCAAACAAAGGAGCTGCCGAAGGGACTTACTTACCCAATGTAAAATTAATGTGCCTTGAAAATGGTTTGTCTGCTATTTCACGGAAGGTGCAAGGTATGCGGCACAAGCTCGGATCCAGCACTGCTGCGTTACAAATTACAACCTCCCCCAGTTCAATTATTTTTTCAGTGCACTCTATGCAAATTCCGGACCAGAAATAAATGGAAGGTGGAGCTTCACACCGAATTAGAAAGAACGAACACTTCCATAGGTGTGAATGGGTAAACAGTACACATACGCAATGTGACCATAAGTGAAGAGTTGTCAGTGCGAGCACTATATAATGGGAAGGAAAAATTCAGCTTCATTCATATCCACATGACATGTACACACACTTAGCATTCAGAACACTTCAATATCTACCTACAAGAGAAATAAAGCAATGAAAATAAATCATCGGCCACAAATGAGAAACAGAGGTGTGTGTTTGTATATGCAGTTATTGGTTTTTCAAGGATAATCTGTGCTGCAGAGCTCTGACTCAGTAGCACCTTGTGAGGTTAATTAGACGAGAAAAGGCTGGCCTAGAGCCCAGAATGTCGCATCGGGGTGCAGGGAAGAACAGAGAGAAGAGGGAAGAAGAGGATGGAGACTGTGAAAACAAGAGGAGTGGAATAGAAATACACAGGTACAGAACAACACAACTGGTCTCTTAGTTTTACCTCTATCCCCACCTACAGGACATTTTAAAAACTCCAGTTAAAGGGGAGCTGGGATTTTTCAACCTGGGCTCTATTTTTAGATTTTTTTTTTTTTTTCCAGTTCATCTGTTCACCTGCACTAATACAATTTTAATTTCAACAGTATTGATTTAGAACACAACACTGTCATGATCTAAACACCTACATATGTAACTGTGCGGGGCAAACTAAAAATATCACTGTAAACTGCTTCTTGTCACCCCTGAACAGGCAAAAATGTCATTACAAATTGTCTGTTAGCATAAAGAGGATTCCTACAGACGAAATGTCAATAAACATTTTGCAACAACCAATCATGCAGTTCACGCTGAACATTAGCCTCCTCTGAACAAAATGTTTCCAAATGAAGAAGCCATTAAATTTTAAGAGACTGGGATTGTTTGTGTGTGTGTGTGTGTGTGTGTGTGTGTGTGTGTGTGTGTGTGTGTGTGTGTGTGTGTGTGTGTGTGTGTGTGTGTGTGTGTGTGTGTGTGTGTGTGTGTGTGTGTGTGTGTGTGAGAAGTTCAATCAACTTCATAAAAATTTTCAGTTGTGGGGTAGTTGGCGTTGCATTGGGGAGGGGATGACAACCATAGACTCATTGTGTACTGAACAAACCCTGCGTGACATCACCCATAGGTTTACTATAGATACCTATAAGAGCTGTTTTGAAGCCCAAAAATTCAGGTGCTTGTGAAATCATATTTTTGGGGACAGCATGGTGGTTAATTGCTTTGGTGTGGGCATTAAAAATTATGAGCCACTTACAGGGCCGGCCCAAGCCTTTATGGGGCCTTAAGCAGAATAAGCAGAATTTCATTTGGGGGCCCCACTACCATCACCTCAACACCAGATGCCTCATTATTCCATAGGCTACACTGTTATGTGTGTAACTACCCATAATCATTAGCATTATTTGTAATTATCTTACATCATACAGGTGTCATTCTTGTTTTTAACCTTAAAGGGGTAGCAAACTCATAAATATGTTTTAATTAACTTCTACATACAGAGTGATGTATAAGTATGGCTCATTAATTTAACTATTTGAAAGTAACATCAGCAGGCAGGAGACTGCATTTATAGTAAACACGTTAAATAGAATTTCGCAAATAATGACAACAAAAATTGTAATATTGGACATGCAAACCTATCTTTGTCTTGTTGTTTTTTGTCATCTTCCAACTTCTTTTTTCTTTTCTCCACTCCAGAGGGATAATTTCTTTTCTGAGACATGACTTGCACTTCTTTCCTCACGATTAGTCATCGACCACCTGACCCAAGCGGTGCATCTAAATTTGCCCAACGGTGGCAGCAGCCAACAGGAGGCATCAATTAACCTAGTATTGGTATTTTGTCAAAATGAATTTATTTTTTTCGGGTGTAATACAATTTTGTTTAAATTATTCAATATTATTTTAATTTCATGTATATATTTACTTTTTTATCACAACGTCTCGGTGCTCTCGGGGCCCCCTGGTGGCGTGGAGGCCCTAAGCGACCGCGTTGTTGGCGTATGCCTTGGGCCAGCTCTGGCCACTTATTTTCTTAGTAATTGTGGCTTCAGTGGGCATTAAAAATTATGAGCCACTTATTTTCTTAGTAATTGTGGATTCAGTGGTCATTAAAAATTATGAGCCACTTACTTTCTTAGTAATTGTGGCTTCAGTGGGCATTAAAAATTATGAGCCACTTATTTTCTTAGTAATTGTGGATTCATTGGTCCTGAAGTCATCAAACTACAGACACCTGTTTAAAAATCCTAAGCTGTTAACATCGCCAAATGCAGTACAAATACATGTAATTTTATTACTTTTCCAAGGGGTCAGACTCGTCAATAAAGTCAATGTAATGTACAATGGTTAATTTCAGGTCAGCTTGGTGTATAAATGTCATCCTTCCAGGCTCTCAGATGGCTGTCAGAAGCAAGTCAGAGACAAAACAAAACCAGCTGATTTCAATCAATAGGCTACAGCCTGAGCTTGTTTTCATCGGGTGGTCAGTCACAGGAGGATGAATTTTTGCCTTCGGATTTGCCGCTTCGCCGGAAGTGATGTGTACTTGTGCCAACCCATATTGCAACAGGGAGCGTTATGATGTAGCCCAACAACCGGCCCTGAATTGGATACTGGCCTCCCTCTCCTAGACTGTGATTGATTGGCAGCTGAGACGCTGACGTCAGCCCATGCGTCAGCCTCACTTGATGTGGCGCGAGCGCTGCTCTCCTATTGATCGTTTAGGAGTGAGAAATCTCACTCCAAAATGGAGGCCAGTATCCGGACCAATTCACAGCCAGGCCGGTTGTTTGGCTAGTTATGGTGTTTCACCAGCCACAACAAGCCGTATTATTGAATGAATGAATGAATTTATTCGCACACAGACTCAACAATAACAAAAAAACCTCATAAACAGGACAATTTAACAGGCAGACGCAAAAGCTATTCCAGTTAAATTATTCCAGGTGTTTGTAATATAAAATACGCCAAACAGACACAAAAAATGAGTAGCTCCATTTTGGTCTGAAACCATGAGAGGAGGAGTCAATGGAGGACAGAGTCGCTGTCACTCAAAGCAACCACGCCCACAATTAATACAGAATTTTATGAATTAAAGCATCTTAAACTAAGAATTTAGGGGGGGAAAAAATCACCCCTGTACAGTTGTCAAGGGGGATGACACTATAGAGACCAAAACCTTTTTTTATTTTTTTGTTTGTATCAGGCTGCAAACATTTACTCTGTTTTGGAGCCAGCCTCAAGCGGCCAGTCAAGGAACTACAAGGAAAAATGACTGGCGCAGTAGGGTCAAAATGCAACCTCATTGGCTGAGAGCAGATGTTTGTACTTGAGCTTTGGTCTGATCTTTGTTTGTATGTACCACCATCTAGCGGTGGGGAGCAGAGATGCATGTTGTGACCCACTGCTTCTTTTCAAGACCTTTTTATCAGCACGGTGGTTAGCACTGTTGACTCGCAGGAAAAAGGTCATTAGTTCGATTCCCGCCTGTGGCCTTTCTGTGTGGAGTTTGCACGTTCTCCCCATGTTTGCGTGGTTTCTCTCCGGATGCTCCAGTTTCCTCTCACATCTAAAGACATGCAGGTTAGGAGGATTGGAAACTTTATAAATGTCCAGGTCTCCCTTGTAAAAGAGATCTTGATCTCAATAGGACTAACCTGGTTAAATGAAGATTAAATCAAATATCCTACTGTATCATACAGTGGGATTTTTAGATTGATGATGTTAATAATAATAAATTCATTTGTGAAATTTGTGTTCCATACATTATGAAACACAAATTTTCAAACAACAACAACAAACAAACAAAAACCAACAACAAAACACTGACTTTGAAGCAGTATTCCAACCTTTTTGGCCCCCATTAAATTTATGGATCGGCACACAGAGTCCTTGTGTTCATGGATGCGTTATTGACTTTGTCCAATTACTGGATAAACCTAACCATTTCTCCAGATAAAACTGGAGTCGTCAAGAAGGTCATCCAGTGTAAAACTTGTGCCAAATTCCAATGATCTGTACTAACTCTGCTGTGAAAACCCTGAACAAAGAGAGACAGATGAAAGACAAACGCTCAATAAAGCTAAGAGTTGGTGAGAGACTACTCCCTATAATGATCCAAAAGGCCGATGGAGATAAAATAGTTTATTGTCAGCATATAAATTCTTTTGGTTGTGTGATCTTGAACATTTACATTGTAGTATTTATGACTCTGGTGTTTGACAAGTTTGACACTCTCGCTGCATACAGATACATTCCAGATGTCAGAATCCAGCAGAGTACTGAAAGCCTGGATCTTGGCCTGAATCCAGTGTAATAACAAACCCAGGCAGCCTGACCCTTCACTCAGCTTTAGATGAGCAGCGTATCAGTGGCCGTGCTTAGCTGTCATCACTTTAGTTACTCTGTAGACTGGATCCTTTCACGCAGTTGTCTGGAACTAGACGTTTATCAGCTGTGATGAGGCAGTGAGCAAGCCATGGATTTGTAAATCGGAACATCGGATACTGATTGACCAAGAGTTTCATACGTCATTATTGCAACCTAGTTGTCCTATAAGCATGGCGGACTAGGAGGAGAAGGCTATTTTGGCCATAGAATAAGCCAAGTTTCATTGTTAAATACCATAAGGTTTGAAACAAAAACAATTTGTTTGCCAACAATTATTGTTGAAGAATTGACATGACTGCAGCACAGCTGATCAGCATTTCCAACAGACCGCAGCACACCAGTGGTCACAATAAAATAGCTGGATTTTCACTACACCAGTCTGTCGTTCTGATTCCTCCAGTGAAGGACTCAGACTCGGGGCGGGTTTAGTTTCTAGGCTAACTCCAACAGGAAGGACCTAAATTAGAACATCCAGCCCCTCTTTTCTAACTCAGCCTTCTAAAAAGAAGATCTTCTTGACACGTTTACATATTGTCAAGTGTTGATGCCAATTGGCTAAGATCTCCAACGCCATCATTCTGACTAAGCTGTCACACAGACCGAACAAAGTTGGGGGGCAAAGATATATTAGTCAGTGGTAAATCAAGACTCCATCACCAAGTACTGTATGATTTGTTGAAATGCTTGTTGAGTAACATCTACGTTGCCATTTCAACAGGGCGCCCTATGATGGTCACAATCAAAAGGCATGTGTGTTACCACACTGTGTCTGACTCCTGTGGAGAAGGTCTCATCAGTGGGGTTTGAGTCAACCAATGACTGACTCTGAGAATAGCCTCTGCCCAGGAAGCTAGTGCAGGGCTTAATGAGAAATTAATGAAAGCGGGGGGGGGGGGGGGGGGGGGGACTGACTGACATTTTGAACCACAGCAACAAACCCTGTGGGTTTTTTTTTCTTTTTTCACATTTATAACCTTTAAAAAAAAAAAAAAAACTTTGTTAAAGGGATTTTGGATAGAACATGATTTGTATAGAACATTAAAATCAGATAATTCTTTGTAGTGGGGCAGACGTGTAAAATATTTCAATTGTGTGTCTTGATGTAAAAGCAGCAAATTTTGCACAGACATTGCTTGATATATAATTTAAAAATAAAATTAGATATCATTTTCCCTAAGGATAATAAATTGCAAAATCCAAGATGGCCGTCATGCAGTTTCTGAATATCTTCAAAATGCTCTGTCTTTATTCCTGTATCTGTATGTCATATAGTACGCAAGTGAAGTGTTATCTGTTTTCTTTCACAGTTAATCTGTGGTAACAAGAAATCTCAGCTTCCGGGAGAACTTGGTCTTTTAGAATCCCATTACACTTATTGTGTGCTGTACTTCTGTATTTCAATGAAGCAAAAAATTAATTTTAGTGGTCTGCAAAGACATTTCATTTCATATTCGCTGGTACTGAAACAGGAAACATCTGTGACTTCTGAAGAAATGACAATAAATAAATTAGGCAGCAATCTCAGCTACCTATGTCCACAAATTAATTTTCCAAAAACAGGCCAAGACAGAACGGGGCAAATTCACACCTAGGGTCGAGTTGACACTGGGCTGAGTTCTCTTGTATTCAAACCCATTCCTACCACAATTACATAGGTTAAAAAAAATCAACTGGGAAAAAATTAGCTTGTCATGATATCAGTTTTTTATTCTATATCAAACAACATCTATAAAATTTGGTGCTTTTACTATAAAATGCACAAGTATTTCACATATCTGCCAGCTATTGTGCATGATCCAGCACACCTGGGCTTGAGGGATAAGGACACCACTGCCTGTGTGCCGGAGGCCAGCAGGGGTCGCTGTGCCTTTGGTAGTCAATAGGCATCAATCCCGACAGCTACAGGATTCTCTGGCCACTCAGGGTTTTAGCTGTCTGGATAGTCTAGCATCTGCCTCCTATGCTGGAGATTGTAAATTCGCATCCTGAGGGGAGCGAGTCAGAGGAGAGCAACCCGCTACACCTGGGTAAGGCCAAGGGGATGTGAACGGTGCTTCATCTGGCTACGACAGATCAATGGGTACTTTCCAGAGGTTGGGATGGACCAGGTGTCTGCCCGGGTGGTTGTCATCCAGGCCCCATACATGTCAACCCCTTTGAGGATCCACCTGTATAACCTAGAGAGAAAATCCATAAAATCAACACAAAATCCTTATAACCTCCAAATCGCACCAAAATTAGTTTTATTACAGTACACACAACTGCATAGTGGTATCACATAACTGCGTTTTTGTCCACATATTATGAGTTGCCACAATGACATTAAAATCAGGATCATTAGTATTTCCTCCACAGTTGAATTTCAAACAATAGAGATCTAGTATTCATGCATCAAGCTGAATTTTATAGAACTGACTGTGTCAAATTTAGTTATTTTTTACAGAAACAAGAACTGTGTGTCACTAATGGAAATACATTAATAAAATCATGAAAAATAAATTGAATATAATGAACAAAATAAATCATACCTCAGAACTTCATCAAGTGTATCGAAGATTGCTTCGCCAGTGCCGATGTTGCAGACTGGAATGTCAATGATCCTCGACTTCGCCCCTGTGTTTATTAGGGATGGGTATCGATAAGATTTTATCGATATCGATACCATCATCAATTCTGCTCATCGATCCGATTCCTTATCGATACCTCTTGTGATTTTTTTTTTTGTGTGTGTCCTAAAAGTAGGCTTTACAGGTTTTCTATGTCAGCGTAGTCAAAGAGCTTTTTCTTATCGTACACCCGCTCTGTGGAACGGTCTTCCTGTGACCGTGAGACAGTTGGAGTCCATGGACATTTTTAAGTCAAGACTTAAAGCCTATTTTTATTCTTTCTTATGAATACTTTTTATTTTTATCTGTTTTATTCTTTTACTTCTGTTTTTAATTATGTATTTGAATTTTTATTTATTTTAATTTTTTATGTTGAACTGTTCTGTGTGAGGCGCCTTGAGATGGCTTTTGTTGTGATTTGGTGCTTTATAAGCCAATTAAATTGAAACTGAATTGAATTTGAACAACATTTTATTGAGTCTTAGAGTAAATAAATATGTAATTGGTCACTGGATCCTTAAACTTTGGACATAATAAACTCTACATGGTGGATCCTTGATCTCTGGACATAAATAGGAATAAACAAAATCTGTAGTTTTTGTCAAAGCGTTTCCTTTCAGACATTATTGGCATGAATGTCACTCCATACATCTTAGCTGAGCCCTTGCAGCTAACTTCACTCTGTCTCGGCAGAGAACCAACGGAACGGAGGACAATTCTCGTTTCTTGGCAGCAACAAGACAAGAGTCCCAGTTAGTGACTTTAATCCACACAAAGGTGACTCACGATATTTTAATGGCTTTGAGAGGAGTTAGGAAGCGGACTTGCCGTTTCTGAAGAGCAGCGAATCAAAGACCCAATGAGCTAGTGGATCGAAATATTGCTTCATTGGCTCATGCATCAAAGTGGAGTCGCGCTGCAGAAACGGTTTATTAAAGAACTGCTGCAGATCAAACACTGAATATCCGTAAGACTTTATTTGTACTTCCGTCTGAAACTTGGAAAAATCTGTATAATTTACGGACAGTCCGTATGGTGTTGTGGATGCAGTGACTTGCAACACTCATGTACGAGGTCTGTTAGAAAACTATACGACCTTTTTATTTTTTTGCAAAAACCATATGGATTTGAATCATATGAGCTTGCATCAGCCAAGCTTGAACCTTCGTGCGCATGCGTGAGTTTTTTTTCACGCCTGTCGGTTGCGTCATTCGCCTGTGAGCACGCTTTGAGTGAGCAGTGGTCCACCCCCCTCGTCGGATTTTTATTGTGAGGAAAATGTCTGAACGATTTGGAGCTTTGCTGCATCAAATTTTTCCAGAAACTGTGAGAGACAGCCAGGTGGAAACCATTCGGAAGATTCAGGCGGCTTTCAGGGACGATTCTATGGGGATCACACAGATTAAGGAGTGTTACAACCGGTTTAAAGACAGTGCACAATGGCGGAGGGCGCGCCGCGCTTCGAGCAGCGATCGACAGGCTGAAACGACCAGATCATTTCCAAAGTGAACGCTGTGTTGATCCGGGACGTCGTCTGACTACTACAGAAATGGCAGAAGATGTGGACATACCACTTTTTCGGCACATTCCACTGTTGCAGGAGTTTTGTCATGGAAAGAGGAGCGGAGGAATTCGCCACGGAGCCGCTAATGGCGCGGGACAAAAGCACCGCCATCTTGGTCTCACAGGACATGTTGTAACATGCCCAGCTCTTGCACCATTCGGAAGATTCAGACGGCTTTCGCTGGCTTTTCAGTCGTGTGACTATCCGAGAAATTGTGGACAAGCTGGACATGCCACAACATGTCCTGCGAGGCTTCATCATGGCGTTGCTTTTGTCCGGCGCCATTAGCCGCTCTGTCCCGACACGCGAATTCCTCTGCACGTCTTTTCATGAGAAAAACTCGTGTAACATTGGAATGTGCTGAAAGAGTGATATGTCCACCTCTTCTGCCATTTCTGTAGTAGCCATACGACGTCCCGGATCAACACAGCGTTCAGTTTGGAAATGATCTGGTCGTTTCAGCCTGTCGATCGCTGCGCGCCCTCCGCCATTGTGCGCCGTCTTTAAACCGGTTGTAACACTCCTTAATCTGTCTGATCCCCATAGAATCATCCCTGAAAGCCATCTGAATCTTCTGAATGGTTTCCACCTGGCTGTCTCTCACAGTTTCTGGAAAAATTTGATGCAGCAAAGCTCCAAATCGTTCAGACATTTTCCTCACAATGAAAATCCGACGAGGGGGGTGGACCACTGCTCACTCAAAGTGTGCTCACAGGCGAATGATGCAACTGACAGGCGTGAAAAAACTCACGCATGCACACGAAGGTTCAAGCTTGGCTGATGCAAGCGCACACGATTCAAATCCATATAGTTTTTTTTTTAAATAAAAAGGTCGGATAGTTTTCTAACAGACCTCGTATGGTCCCTGATAACAAACAAACATCATCAACTGTATGAAAAACAAACATAAAACAGTCCAATCTGTTGAATAGAATTTCATTATAAATAAAAATACAATAAAAGTTTTTGATTAGAATATTTTAGAAACTGAAATTTAATTTAGAATCAGAATCAGAATAGCCTTTATTAGCCTGAGAATACAAGGAATTTGACTTCGGTTTGAGCTGCACCCTCGTTGTATGGCATGTATAAATATACGCTGAACACGGAATAATTCACAGTAAAAAAATGTGCAAATGAAATGTGCAAGTAAAATAACATTTGCAATAAGAGGGAAAAAAGTGTGTGAAAAACATATGTATTTATTTATTTTCATAATTTAGCACATCAGTGGGCCCGCTGTGGCGAAGTGGTTAGTGCGCTTAACCTGTGCCAAATCAACATGCATATCTGCTGTGGCGACCCCGAGTGAAAACAAAGGAGCAGCCGGAGGGCCTTACGTTTATTTAATTTATTATCAAACACAGTATTTAAAACGCCACCCAGATTTATTTTCAGCTGGTGTGTGTCTGAAATAGATTTCAATGGAATTTTGCCCGAGTTATCCATCTTAGTTGAGCACATACTATCTTTGGAATGTGGTACGGGTCGTCACAGCGGCCAATAAACTGCAAATGTATTTAAAATAAACAACACTGCAACGCAAAAAACAAACAAACAAAAAACGTTCCAGTGGCTGTATCAATTAATAACCTACTCATAAAAAACACACATTCATGTACATTTTCTCACGTAACCTGACACAGTTTTAATACGCTACTGTCACTTTAAGAACCTTTGCGCATTCAGGAAGTGGTTGTCATGAGTTTTGGTACATATAAGGTGGCCGTGCTTCACACATTATCGTCTTAAAAAAGTGCTTTTAAAAAAAAAAAAAAAAAAAGACCTGTTCGGCCGGAAGGATGAGTCATTACGAAGAAGTAAACGTTCATGGTTATGAGGACTTTTGTCGAGCTGTGGCTGAGAGAAAAGGAAAAGATATTTTTGTGTATTTCTCTGGAGATAAAGACTCACAGGGCCTCAGCTGGTGTCCCGACTGTGTCAAAGGTAACGGAATTACTTTTATTACTTTCTGTGAAAGTGGAACATTAACATGTTTTTAAATTTTAAAAGACTTTGACTTCTTTTGCAGCTGAGCCCGTTGTCAGAGGAGAAATGAATTACCTTCCTGAAGGTTCTGTGTTCATCTACTGCCAAGTTGGACAAAGAACTTAGTCAGTATTTTACAGTTTATTATTATTTGTATCTACTACAAGAAAGTTGACCATAAGAACAAGGGATATAACTGTAAGTTGGTTCTTGGCTGTGTGCCCATCTTATTTTTACCAAAAAATAATTTCTCAAACCATTAAACAGTCCAGACCTTACTGCACATTTGAGCAGCTTTTGTCACCATCTGTCGGGCGATGAGAGCATTTCAGGGCTTCTGGTATATTTTTCTCACTTGAAACCCAAAATTCAGTTAAAAAAAAAAAAGATAAATGTCAGAAGTGCATAGATGTTTGCTAAGCACAGCTGTGACCTCCCAGTATTAATGTATTAAAGACTTTGAGAGTTTTCCAGTTCTTAAGTTTTAAGATACAACAGTTTGCCAGACAGACTGACAGAAGTATGGAATTTCTCCTGACAAACCAAATTACAGTTGTAGACAATTATTATACAGAAATCTATCAAGTAAAAATACACCATAATTTGTGGCTCCAGCTTCTCCAAAGTGAAGTTTTTCTGAGTTTATTTATTTTAGATAACTAGTGTTTTTATGTAGTTAGGTTTTTACTTTAATATTAGATGTACAAAACAAGAATTTTGTCGCTTTGTGCTCTGAGAAACAGAGGTCAATAACAGTTAAAATTTTAAATTAAAGCTAAGATTCCTGATGTTCTGTAAATTGGTTAACCAGCTGTAATAGTATTTTACTCCTTTCTTGTGTGTTGAGCTGAAAGCTGACATCTTCCACACTTCTTCTGCAGATTGATTATTTTATGATTGTCTCTTTTTGCTATTTTTCAGTTGGAAGGATCCAAATAACGACTTTAAGAAGACCCTGAGGTTGAGTGGAGTTCCCACTTTACTGCGATACGGCACCGTAAGAATATGTTTGCTCTTCTTTTTTTTATTTTTTTTTATTGCACATTTTACAGAAATCTCCATTACAAATTAAAAAGTTTGTTTAAAATTGTGCTCATACTTTTCATAAAGAGGCAGTTGAAAGTTGCATATGTGTGCGTCTGTTTCAGCCCCAGAAGTTGGTAGAGGAAGAATGCTTCAGATCAGATCTGGTGAGGATGATGTTCACTGAGGACTGAAGCATCCTGACCCACAACGTGCACTTCACTGTTGTACAGAATGGCATCAGCACACATTAATCTTGTTATTGTTATTTGTAATCACACAGTCTTCGGTTGTGTGTCATGTTTGTGTTGAAGAGACATTTATATATGTTACGTGACTTTTGTCACGTGGAAGGACTCCAATAAAATGATTGTGGCTGCCAAAAAATAATGTTGATACTTGAATGGTTTCTTCTTGGCAGAATATTTCAGTTTCAATTTATTTTCATTTATATAGTGCCAAATCACAACAAAGTTGCCTCTTTTTTTTTTTATATATTTGGAAGGAACTCCCCCCCAAGCAAGGAACTAGACTAGAAAATAGAAAAAAAGTGGTCATACAGTAAGAGCTATTTTTTTTAAATTAATTTATTTATTTTACATTGACAAGGGTAGGATTTTTTTTTTTTTTTTTTAAGCTGCCATAACTAAAAGGATTGGAAGCCAAAAATAAACATCAGCTCATAATGCAGATGTCCATCTTTAATTTCAGGGTAATTATATCAAAGGTATTTTGATTTGGACCAAAGATAATCAATCAGGATAAGAGAGCACCAATCAAACATGAGTGATCCAGAATAAAGATCATTGATCATACATGACTGATCAGGATGAAAAGATCAGTGATAAAAGATGAGAGGTCAGGATCAAAGGTGAGTGTTTATGATAAAGGCCAAAGATGAGCGCTCAGGCTCAATGATGTATGAGCAGGAACAAATGTGAGTGATCAAAACTCAGACGTTACACGTCAATGACTAATATTTTACGATCAAAATGAGCAATGAGGAGCAATTGATTGATTAAAAACAGTGATCAGAGTTAAGTGATCTGGAATAAAGATCATGATGAAGATCAAAGATGAGCAATGGGGAGTTGAGATGAAAGTTCATTGATCAAAGATGAGAGATCAGGAACAAAGATTGTGATCAAACATGAGTGCTCAAGATCAAAGGCCAGTAATGAAGAGCTAACAATTTACAGAAGAAATCAAATGAAAATGTTCATTTAAATGTAAAAAGCAGCCTGTAGGTCCTTGACAGAGATATGTGTCCTACTAGTTGGACTTGCTTAATTTTAATTTAATGGCACAATCTTACCTTTCTTCAGTTCCCCTGTAATGGCCCATAATGCGGGGCCCTGCTCCCCTTCCCCCATCCCAGTTGATCATGAGGTTTTTTTTTTTTCTGTTGGCAAAATTCACACGTGATTATTTATAAAAATTTAAAAATGCAAAGGATTTGCCCCTGAACAAGTACTCTGAGAAGCTGCAACGATTTGAAATGTGGCCTTTTTTTTTTTTTTGCTCAATCACTTCTGACTGTTCTATTACCAAAATCATAGTTGGTTCTTTTTCAGCTGACCGTTTGGTAGCCATTTGTACCAGCCTGTGTATGTTTCCCCTCTGAACACTAGGTGGCAGTGTGCCCACAGGAATCGACCGTGGGATCACTTTATGAAAAACATTTTATTAACATTTGCAGAATTTCATTTGGAGTTTCCCGGCATAGTGTTACTAATTCCCAGAGCTATATTTTTAATGGTAAAATCCAAATCCAGTGTTTTAAAAAATATATTTTAGACGATATTTGGGTACGATGCCTTATTTTTTAAAGCTAGAAAAAATTATTTTTGCACTGAACGATATAATAATAATAATGAAAAACACTCCATACATGATCCCGACATACTGCGTGATGTTTATTAAATTTTAAACATGATGACGAAGAGGTGCGAGCGAGCCGCTGTTGTCGTCAGGTCGGATTTAAACGCGGCGCAGTCATCGCGCGCGCACAGCGGCGGCAGCAACAGCAGCGCCGCGCAGGGGCCTGGAGGGAGCTGACCGACAAACCTCCGAGCACGGCGGCTGGTGGAGGCAGCGGGTGGCTGGTGGAGGCAGCAGCGCCGGTACATGTCCACGTCGAGCGGTGTGGTGGAGGTGGTGGTGTCGTCCACGACGGTTTACCGAGTTTCCGCTGACCGCCGCGATGTCGGAGTTCCTGGTGAGTCTGCTCGGGGAGCGGCTCGTCGGCGGCGACAAAGCCGAGGTGGACGTGCTGTCGCTGGGCGCCGGTTTGTCGCTGGTCGGGCTCTTCTTCGGCTGCAGCCTGAACGCACCGTGCAAGCAGTTCAACGGCAGTCTGTGCGAGTTCTACGCCAGCTTCAAAAAGACGTCCGAGCACAAAGACAAAATGGAAATCGTCTTCATCTCGTCGGACCAGGACCAGAAACACTGGCAGGAGTTTTTACAGGAGATGCCGTGGCCTGCCTTACCGCTCAAAGACCGGCACAAAAAGGTAAGAGGTCCCCTGGATCACCTGTACAGGTGGACCATCACAAATCAACAACTAACACCACTGATTTAATCCGAAAGATGTCAGGATGTGCTGTTGTTCCACAAACTGTAGTGACAACTTATTTGTAAAGTGTGGAGGAAAAAAAAAATATTTCATTGTATCTTATCTGTTGTTTGTAGATGAGGCATTCACATTATTATTATTATTATTAATAGTAATAATAATAGAAAATATCACTTAAATTTGATCAAAAAACAGGATATATAAATTTTATATATCCTGTTTTTTGATAATTGCCTGTGGCTGCTTAACATTAGGATATTATTTGTTAATTTTAAAACTTTTTTGTTTTAATGTCTTGCAATTAGTCTAAAATAATGTCTGTTCCTGGCTTATTTTATCAAACTAGCAGTTCATATATATCCAACTTAAGCACATATAAAACTGAGAAAAGCAGCTGGAACTCGTGTGGATTGAAACAATCTATTAGTAAAATAACTGATTGCGCAGTTGCAGTTGGTTCATTATTTTTAGCGTCATGTTTTTTGATATAACATTGTTAAGGCTCCGAGCCTGCTTTTATGACGTCATACCTGTCAGCTGTATTGTTGACTCATGTTGAATGCGCTTGGTTTCAGTGCAGAAGGTTCACGGTTCAAACCCCACCCCTGCCACATGTAATTTGGAGGTGCGTCAGGAAGGGCATCCGGTGTAAAACGTGCCAAATCAACATGCAGGTCCACCTTATGTCTTCTGTGTTGACCTGGAATGCAGATGAAGGGTCTAACTTTACAAATGTTGAATTTTTACAGTGACTGTTTCTAAACATTTGTCTTATTTTTGTAAGTCAACAGACATGTTACATGAGGTTATAAAAAGCAAAAATATTGAATGACTTAATCTGACATTAAATTCAACCGAAGCCTTTGTGTCTTGTTTTAAAATTAAGGGTAATCTTAGAGGGTTTTTTAAATAATATTTTACTTTTTATTTTTAGTGATTAAGGCCATTTTTGGACAAGACATTTAACTGCAGTGTGCATGTATATTTCTGTTGAATTTTCTGCAACACTTTCACATGCAACACATGATCCATTTGAGCTTTGGTTTATATGCACACACCTACTTCTAACAAATCATTAATATATATATATATATATATATACGTATATTCCTGTACCACACAGACACACACGAACATGTCTTTAAAAAGTATCACTATGCAGCTAGGTAATAAGCCAAATAAAAGATGTGTAGCTGTAATTTATCGTCATGTTTCATTTGTGGTTGCATATGATGCTAAATGGAAACAGAATGTTGTGTTCGTTGTGTCGATGTTGCACATTTTTTTGGGCTGTCTGTTTGTTCTGTTGGTAGTCTTTCTTTCTTTCTTTCTTTCTTTCTTTTTAATCTCAGTGTTCATTCTGCAAAGATATAAACACAGTTATTGTTCTTCACAATCACATTTTGCATTCTTTAAAGCATTCCAAGTGCTAGTTAATAGAATTTTGTGCTTTTTTTTTTTTTATCAAATGAGGCCTGACTACTAATATATTGAAGGATCCTCAAAAAATATGAGGCAGATGGAAGTATATGCACTGCAAAATCTTTTTTTTTTCTGCATATAAAACCATAATGTCTGTGCTTTGAGTCTTTAACTGTTGTTTCTGTACATGTAGGCATTGCATCATTATCTCGTAAATTGTTTCAGATTGCTAATGATGACTCGTGTTTCACATCATAATGAAGTCCAGGCGTGAATAAGGCATGACTGATGACTGGGGGAGATGGGGGTTGTCTTGCTGTTGTCTGGGGCGGAGCAGGTCTGTTCCACACCGCAGCCTTATTGTGTTCCTGCTACATGTGGAAAATATCTTTGGCATCAACAAACCATTGTTAATGTTGTCATCTGTGTCGTCCGGGCTGCCTGGGCCTTTCTCAGTGCACAGGATTGCGGTTGTGCACGTTTGTTTTGCAGAGGCCTGCATTTTGGCTTCACCTTGGCCTCGTTATGTGACGGCAGGGGAAAATCATCTTTTCACTCGACAGCGTGTGCAGAGGAACAAATGTGAGGCTGTCCAGAGGCAAATGTGTTTCTGCCGTTATTCCTCAACATCCAGTCGCTGAGTCGGGATCCGCGCTGGGAATAATATAACACACATCGAATTGAAAAATGTATCTGAACAACACTGTTCATTGAGTGTTCCTTCTTTTCCAAAGGCCTGTGTTTGTCTTTCAAAAAATGTTCTAACTTCACAAAAACTGTTTAGGTTGTTTGTGTTTTTTGTTTTTCCCCACCATTCTGGATACTGTTGGTTTAATTAGCTGCATATCGCCCCATTGTTTTAGGATTTATTTCTCATTTCTGAAACACAGCACGGTCAGCTCAGGACAGAAATGTGCCCCTTTTATTTATGTTTTTTAATTATATTTGTCTAATTACCTCTGCTACGCAAAGGAGGAGGACAGGACTGACATAGCCACCCCTGTCAGTCTGTGAGATAAGTAAAAAAATAATTGATTTATTTTGACAAAATGTTGCCAGGAAGTGGTCCTTATGTGGTGGTGATTCATTTCTGCCCCACTGGTATCCCAGAACCCACCTTATGATGTCACAAAGGTCTGTACACTCAAAAGAAAAAAATCATTCTTTGGATGAACTCGACTCCGTTATGAGCAGGTTTTCCATCTAATAAATATATTTAGCCCCAACTCAAATAAAACACATCCATGCCAGATAATTTAATTTAGTTTAGTTGGGACTAGATATATTTATTAGATGGAAATCCAATCTAGTGAGTCAGGTTTTTTGAGTGTAGGTGTACTAATGAAGGTTGTTGGCCCTGGATGAAGGTTTACTCTGCTCACTAATTGCCTCTGTTGTGGTAGTATTGTTAGTTCGATCTGTCTGTGTGGACAGTGTGACTCGGAATCTTAATTTTTATTTATTTAGTTTGTAATATGGATAAGAGGTAGATGAAAGGACAAACTGAGCAATCTCTGTGTGTGTAATACATAGCTTTAAACCATCATTTTGCTGTTCAGTTTCGATATCACATATTAGTCAGTTTTTTTCGTCTTATCTCATTCTTTAACATTCTCCCCTTTATAACATCACAAAGATCTGAATTCTCACCACGCTCCTTTCACTGGTGATATTTGCCCTTTTTTCTGTTTTTAAGTGTTTTTAAATTGATTCATGACTGAATACAAGAAGGAAACCCTGTTAGCTGCTGGACTTGTCCAAACTGACAACATACCTCAAAGATGAAAATGGTTTCAGTTGTTCTGACTAAACTATCAAATTAAAGGTCAACATGCTCTGAAGTGTATTTGGCGTTTTTCTAACTATTTTTGTGCAGTTCATAGACTGTTATTGATTGTAATAATAACTGCTAACAAAAGCAATAGATAACTGCATTGCAGATGCTTTTGTGTGGAGAAGTGATTGTCTTCCACTTATAGTTGTATGATTTGAGCCGCCAGAGCAGAGGGAGGCATCAGAAGCAGGAAATTAAACATTGTGTTTGGGGTTTCAAAGAGTCTGAATGGGGAAAGTAAGCTTTACAATCTGATGTTTCTCTTTATGTGGTGGTACACTGGAGCTTTTAAAGAATCTGTCTGTTGCTCAGACGGCCAGCTGTCTGTAAATCGTCTCAGCGTGCTGGTTCTGCCTTACATGGACTTGTACAGCAGGAGTGAGATGGCTCCTTTTGGGTCGATGCTTTGGCCAACTCCACGAAAGCAAAACCCAACGCGACCAAAATGGAACAACAAAACCACTGCCACAGTTGTCCCTGCAGGACGCGCTGGAGGAAGAATTGCATTGCAGTGAGACAAAGTCCTGGACTGTCTCTTGAGATGGGACACCCACTCGCTGGGCTCAATGCCAGAGGCTAAAGGTGCAAGAGGATTCAAAGAGGGGCCGAGAATGTCTTTCATCAAAGTGTCATGATCTACTAAAAACCACTCCACATGCTTCCCATCATGCACCTCGGCTGTTTGTCTTGTGCACACTTTAGATTTTGGAAAAAGTCCTATTGCCGCGTCTGCAGGTCACGGTTCACATTCATCTGAGTTTTCTTCTTAAGTAGTTGGAGGTTTTGAAATTGAGGGTCTGATGCCGATGAAAAAGCGCTATATAAATGCAGTCCATTTATGTCAAATGAGGCATTTGTAGCTCCTGGGATTTGATGAATAGCTAACTGAGAGATGTCCCGTTAATAAAGGATTCTTATAATTTTCTCCTCAGCCTATTTATACTCCAGCTGACTAGAACAAGCACGCTAAATGTTTGCTATGAAAAGTTTAAACTCTGTTTATGAAGATTGCCAGGTGCTAGGTCCTCGTGTTTCCTGTCTTACTGTATGCCTGTGAGACTTGGATGCTAACCAGTGACCCAAGGAGACACCTGGATGGTTTTGGTACTAGGTCTCTGAGGATCTTTGGGTGCTGTTGGAATGACTTCTTGTCAAACATTTACTTGGGGAGACTCAGATGGGGAGTGTCATTTGCATTATGAGGGAACATCAGCAACAATATTTTGGCCATGTGTCTCATTTCTCTAGGCATGATCCAGCACATGGGAATCCAGAAATAAATGCCATTGGTCCTCAAGGCCTATATAGGATTATTACACTTGTGGATGTATATAAAAGTAGTATCTGAGTGAAACTGCTTTTAAAATGTCAAGGTTCCAGTGCTGCAAAGTTGGCCAAATACTTTTTGTCTTGCTCTGCTAACTGACGAATTAAGGTGGCACTTGTGTGATCACCTCTGTCTGTTGGTATGGAGTTATGTTTTCAAAACATTTGGTCTTTTTTTTTTTTTTTTTTTTTTTCTTTCTGAAAGTTTGTGCAGTGACATTTTTAAACCTTTTTTAAATAATTCCCTGTAAATTCTTTAACGTGATCAAAGTACAGAGGTTTTGGTAAGTCTCTTAATACGAGGTCGGCTTTGAGACTGAGCACAAACAAACTAATCCTTCCTCCAGAACATTTGATCCTTTCAGATTAGGTGACTGGTTTCACTACACACTTATAATTCTTCAGGATTTTGAGGAATGCCACTTAACATGAATCTTCATTTACGAGGAATACTTTCTCAGTGAGCCTGACAAGTCCTTTAACTGATTTATATTTATTTGATTTGTTTTTAATTGATGAAACTGAGAAGTATTTTCATGATGATATATGGGTGCATCTCAAAATTAGAATATTGTGAAAAAGGAAAATATCTTGTCAGGTATTTCAGAATGTGAAAATGTGATTATATTCTATACTCATGATGTATAAACGAAAATGTTTCAAGAATTTTATTTTAATTTTGATAATTGTGGCTAGGGCTGAAACGATTAGTCCAGTAAATCGAGTAATTTGATTTACAAAAAATGTTCGAGGCAAATTCTGTTCCTCAAAGCTCCATTTAATGGAGCTTTCTGTGCGGCATTTCTGTGTGGCGCTGTACTGTCCGCAGGAAAAAAAAAAGACTAAAGCATGCGCATAAGCCATGTAAACGCTAATTAGTTTATTGCCAATAGCTACAGCTTTTCAACGCAACACATAGAGTAAAATAGTCTTTTAAGACAAGAGTCCATGCTGATCATCTGCTGTGATTTGTCACTTTTCTGCTTTCAGTCCTTGTGATTTGGCGCTATATAAATAAAATTGATTTGATTTGATTCATCTGCCATCATATTGTACAAATGATCATATTGTAATCAATCAATCAATCAATTTTTTTTTATATAGCGCCAAATCACAACAAACAGCTGCCCCAAGGCGCTTTATATTGCAAGGCCATACAATAATTATGTAAAACCCCAACGGTCAAAACGACCCCCTGTGAGCAAGCACTTGGCTACAGTGGGAAGGTAAAACTCCCTTTTAACAGGAAGAAACCTCCAGCAGAACCAGGCTCAGGGAGGGGCAGTCTTCTGCTGGGACTGGTTGGGGCTGAGGGAGAGAACCAGGAAAAAGACATGCTGCGGAGGGGAGCAGAGATCGATCACTAATGATTAAATGCAGAGTGGTGCATACAGAGCAAAAAGAGAAAGAAACAATGCATCGTGGGAACCCCCCAGCAGTCTACGTCTATAGCAGCATAACTAAGGGATGGTTCAGGGTCACCTGATCCAGCCCTAACTATAAGCTTTAGCAAAAAGGAAAGTTTTAAGCCTAATCTTAAAAGTAGAGAGGGTGTCTGTCTCCCTGATCTGAATTGGGAGCTGGTTCCACAGGAGAGGAGCCTGAAAGCTGAAGGCTCTGCCTCCCATTCTACTCTTACAAACCCTAGGAACTACAAGTAAGCCTGCAGTCTGAGAGCGAAGCGCTCTATTGGGGTGATATGGTACTACGAGGTCCCTAAGATAAGATGGGACCTGATTATTCAAAACCTTATAAGTAAGAAGAAGAATTTTAAATTCTATTCTAGAATTAACAGGAAGCCAATGAAGAGAGGCCAATATGGGTGAGATATGCTCTCTCTTTCTAGTCCCCGTCAGTACTCTAGCTGCAGCATTTTGAATTAACTGAAGGCTTTTTAGGGAACTTTTAGGACAACCTGATAATAATGAATTACAATAGTCCAGCCTAGAGGAAATAAATGCATGAATTAGTTTTTCAGCATCACTCTGAGACAAGACCTTTCTGATTTTAGAGATATTGCGTAAATGCAAAAAAGCAGTCCTACATATTTGTTTAATATGCGCTTTGAATGACATATCCTGATCAAAAATGACTCCAAGATTTCTCACAGTATTACTAGAGGTTAGGGTAATGCCATCCAGAGTAAGGATCTGGTTAGACACCATGTTTCTAAGATTTGTGGGGCCAAGTACAATAACTTCAGTTTTATCTGAGTTTAAAAGCAGGAAATTAGAGGTCATCCATGTCTTTATGTCTGTAAGACAATCCTGCAGTTTAGCTAATTGGTGTGTGTCCTCTGGCTTCATGGATAGATAAAGCTGGGTATCATCTGCATAACAATGAAAATTTAAGCAATACCGTCTAATAATACTGCCTAAGGGAAGCATGTATAAAGTGAATAAAATTGGTCCTAGCACAGAACCTTGTGGAACTCCATAATTAACTTTAGTCTGTGAAGAAGATTCCCCATTTACATGAACAAATTGTAATCTATTAGACAAATATGATTCAAACCACCGCAGCGCAGTGCCTTTAATACCTATGGCATGCTCTAATCTCTGTAATAAAATTTTATGGTCAACAGTATCAAAAGCAGCACTGAGGTCTAACAGAACAAGCACAGAGATGAGTCCACTGTCCGAGGCCATAAGAAGATCATTTGTAACCTTCACTAATGCTGTTTCTGTACTATGATGAATTCTAAAACCTGACTGAAACTCTTCAAATAGACCATTCCTCTGCAGATGATCAGTTAGCTGTTTTACAACTACCCTTTCAAGAATTATTATTGTAACAGTGCGCATGCTGATTACAAATGGCTTTACAGCACAAAGTCAGTAAAAGAGGAAATTGTTCATCTTACCTTTTGATTTGGAGGTGATGATTGTAGATAAAAAAGTTTGAGTGTCAAATTAGTCCAGAAAAAAGCATAATCCAGAGACGGAGAACTTTAAGATGTCACCCACGTCATTGCACGACACAGAGTTAGAGCAGCAGCTGTATAAATCAGGCTTTACATTAAAGAAATCATCATAAATTGTAAATTTGATAGCTTAAATATTTTTATATTTATTTTGATAGTACCTGGATGTGTTGCTGTATGTGGTTGAATGATTTTAAATGGTAAATGAACTGCATTTATATAGCGCTTTTCCATCTGCATCAGATGCTCAAAGTGCTTTACAAATAATGCCTCATATTCACCCCAATGTGAGGGTGCTGTCATGCAAGGTGCCCATTACACACTGGGAGCAACTGGGGGATTAAGGACCTTGCCCAAAGGCCCTTAGTGATTTTCCGGTCAGGCCGGGATTTGAACCGAGGATCCTCTGGTCTCAAGCCCAGCACTAACCATTAGACCGTCACCTCCCATTCAGCAGTTCAGTGCATTCGTAACCAAAATGGTGCCATGTTCTAAGTTGACGCCACTCTCTCAATTAAGGCACTCTAAGGGGCTCAGAACTCCATCACACCGGGCGAGTCACAGCTCCGTCCCTGGCTGCACTGACAAAACCGTTTCTGAAAGAAGATCCGCTTAGCAGATGTCCACTCATTGTTCTGTGTTTTGCTCAGACTCACACTGTTTCACTTTTTTAATTTCTGCTTTTTTGAGCAACACGCAACACTTCACAAACAGACTGAATATGAAGCTTGCATGTTCAACCTCCAGCTGAAATGCATCTAGTGAATCGCAGAGAAAGAAGTACCCAGTCCACCAGCCTTTAAAAAAAAAGAAAAGAAAAAAAAAGAAGCTAAGAAATGGTTACATTTTACAAGTTGGGGGGGGGGGGGGGACCAAAACAAAACAGAAAGCCATAGCCCATCCCCATTTCAGCAAAATGTCGAGACTTTGGTGCAGTGACCTTGGGCCATTGCTTAGGGACAGCCCTGGACTATTGATGTTGTTTAAAGACGCAAAAGTACTTTTTATCCAATTACTTGATTAAATCGATAGAATACTCGATTACTAAAATAATCAATAGCTGCAGCCCTAATTGTGGCCTATATCTCCAAAAAAAGGTAGAAAATGTGTATCTCAAAATATTAGAGCATTTAATTTTCAGTCACTATTTATGCAGTATAAATGCCCTGCATCTGTCGTTTTTATTCATTGTACTCAACACAATCATGGGGAAGGTTGCTGACTTGACCGTTGTCCAGAAGACAGTCACTGGCACCCTCCTTGCCACATAAGGTCATTGCTGACAGTTCTATTCTGGCTGTTGAGTGTCGTATCAAATAAGAGTCATGGAAAGTTGTCTTCAAGGGACAAGTATAGGAAAGGTTGCACAAGCAACAGGGATGACGGCAACCTTGAGAAAATTGCCAAGCAAAGCCAGTTCAAAAACTTGGGAGCTTCACAAAGAATGGTCTGAGGCTGGAGCTGTCCAGGAAATGGGCTACAAGTGTCGCTTTTCTACTAACAGGCTATTCCTGAACCAGAGATGATGCCGGTTAGACCTTACATGTGTGAAGCTCCTTGAGGCAACTTTGTTGTGATTTGGCACTATATAAATGAAATAAATTGAAATTGTCAGAAGCATCTTTCCTGAGCTAAGGGGGAAAATAATTGGACCATTGCTCAGTGGTCCAAAGCATTTTAGCATTTTAATTTAGAAATCGAGGTCTCAGAGTCTGGAGAAACAGTGGAGAGGCACAGAATCCATGTTGCTTGAGGTCCAGTTTGAAGTTTCCACAGTCCGTGGTGCTTTGGGGAGCCATGTCATCTGCAGGATTTTTGTCCACTGCGTTTTATCAAGTCCAGAGTCAGTGTAGCCATTTAGAGCACTTCATGCTTCCATCTGCTGACAAGCTTTATGGAGATGCTGATTTCCTTTTCCAGCAGGACTTGCTACCTATCCACAATACTAGTAACTGGTTTTCTGACCACAGTGTTACTGTACTTGATTGGCCACAGATATTATGTCATAGATTCTCTTTGGGGTGTTTTTAATTGGAAGATGAGACACCAGAACCAGTAACTGTTGCAGAAACAGCATCTACTGCATTGTTCTCAATAGTAGATAAGGCCCCCCCCCCCCCCCCCCCCCCGCTTTTTTTGTTTTTATGAAGATGTATTTTTGGAAGAAAAAAAAACCCCTTACTATCTTGATCTCATTTATATACTGTGCATTATGTTTGTATGTATATATGCTAATAAAGGTACATTTAATGGTCAGTCCTTTCTTGTATTCCATCACCTACAGACATGCTGGCACTTTTAGGACCACTGTAAGCTTTTCTGCCAAGTTATAATTTCCAAGACTTTTTGTGCTAATATCGTCACTTCATATTTCTTGGCTACTTGAGTTTCTTTTATTTTTTTTAATCTCCTGCATTTATCACTAAGGTCAAAGTTTGCATTGGGCATAAGTGCTCTGAAATCAACTCCTCTCGCATTTTTAGGAAGACTTTTTTGAAATGTAGTAGAAGTCCTTCTTGTAGGTTGGTAATATGCATATTGTACAAGATTGACACATTTTTCCAGAGTTATGGCCCTTGATTAACCAACCTAGACACTGCCAGTTTCATGAGTTGGTCTGCATTCTGTAATTGACTGTCACATACCTTGAAATGTTAACAGAATGTAGCAAGCACTTGCACCAGAGCAGCATTTGCCAGCGGGGGATATTGTGCTCTCAGAGCACTCTTGCTGTGTTCTTTTTTTGTTGTTGTTTTTTTTCTCTCCCCCAGGATGATCACTACGACTCTCCATCGTGCAGCGCTGTTAGCTATTTAGAGCAGCGGGTCATTTCCATCTTGGGATGCACACTTGTTTGACAGTTATTTTGCACAAATTACTGCTGCAGATGCATGTGACCCTGAATATAAGACGACTCGATTTTTTTTTTCTTTCTCTGATTTATTTCTCAAAACTAAATCATAAATTCAGATCAGTACAACACGATAACCATGTTGCCTAGTTTTTCTCACATTTGCACCTTAGCACGTACTCTGCCCAATTCAACACGAGCTGACCATGACATGCGTCTCGTTGCATGAAACAAGCTGAGGCTGCTTTAAGTATCATGAAATGAAATTTTTCTTTAATCAAGCTACACATTAAAGTAAACTTTGTTTTAAGACTAAGGCAGTCTGCTCACCTTTTGTTATGAGACTTACAGAACCAGTGAAAAATGTCTGTTCACTCCCTCAAAACGGGATCAAGTCATAAACGTTCAGAAAGAGGCAGAGGAAATGTGTTGGTGCCGTACCTGAAACTGGGCAGCAGTTGTGCATATTATAAATTCTTTACAACACAGCTGTGTTTGGAGTGCTTTTAACAGCCTTAACAATGGCTGTGAATGCAGATTATTTTGGCAGCAGTATATTGTTACCTCTGGTGGTTATGTTTTTGCCTTCATTTGTCCGTTTCGCAGGATTGCTCGACGTAATGAGCCTGCGCTTATTAAAGTTGGTGAAAGCGTTGACTGGCATAAAAGGACAGCCTGTTTGCAACGATGTGGAAAAAGAAGTTACCGCTTTAATGTTGCAATCACCTGTTGATGGTACAAAAATCCATCAGCATGTAACACAGTTGATAATGACATAACCATTTTGCAGTGTTAATTATTAGATGGATTAATTTGTTTAACTGAATGATGCAACAGTGTTATATTAAAAACGGGTGGTTCTGAGTATTTCTTAAGGAGTTGACGTTATGTTACCCCCGTTCTCGTTTTTTGGGACACTAAAATAATTCATCTCTAGCTCTCCTCGTCCAGTTTGTCCTAGTCAATAGGAAGTGGAGAAATTTAAAATTTCGACTGCTTGCTAATGTGCTGTGCAGGTGCCATTCACACAGTGGTGGTGGAACTTTCTGTTACCATGAATGCTGTTATTGAAACAGTGAGGCATCTAGTTCACAACCTCCTGCACATCAAAAACATTAACATGCAACGTAAAAGTACTGAATATCAATCAGCCCCACACAACTGAAACTGGACTCGACACTAAAACCAGAAAATCTCATCATAGCACACCTGTTTTGGCTAACCTTGATGGGCTTTCTGTGAATTTAAATGATCTTAATGTTCTGCTGTTGTCTATGCCCTAATTGGTCTTGCTTCTACCCAGCTCATGGAATGTGTCAGGTTCTATGCGTCTTCTTGCAACATCTGGATTTGCTCTTGCTTTTTGTGTGTGCAGGTTGAAGTAGTAGTCAGCAGGCTGGAGGACTTTTGCACATTGTGCACCAACTTTGTGGAACAGTTTACCAGCAGCTGTCAGGAGGTTAAATACTGTTGAACCTTATAAGGTTATTTATTAATGTAAACTTTTGTTCTGCTGCCTATAAATAGGGCATGATTTTATTTCATGGTTATTTTTTGGTTGTGTGAGATGTTTTTAATTTTGACCTGATTTGTGTGTTTTGTTTTGTTTTCCTCCTGGTGAAATGTATCTATTATTGGCAGCGTGGTGGCTTAGTAGTTAGCACTGCTGCCTCAGAGTAAGAAGGCTGTGGAATCACTTTCCACCTGTGGCCTTTCTGTGTGGAGTTTGCATGTTCTTCCTGTGTTTGCTTGGGTTCTCTCTGGGTGCTCCGGCTTCCTCCCACATCCAAAAACATGTAGGCTAGGTGTACTGGAAACTTTTAAATTGACCGTGTACTTAAATTGACCCTATGACTGCTTGGATAGGCTCCACCCCCTACCCCCCCGTGACCCTCACTGGCGTAAGCTGATACAGAGAATGGATGGATGTATCTGTTATTACTAGAGAGCACTTTGACACTTTTAATTGAAATGTTTATGTGTGTATATATATATATGTATATATAATACAAGTAATGGATGGTAAGGAGTCCAACATAGAGAAATATTGGATGAAGAAAAGTTATATTGGACGAGGCTTGCCATCCATCAAATGTTATGTTCTCCACTCCCCTCCCAAATTAAGCAAACAACAAAGAGTCAAGTAAATTAGATCAATTTATTTTGTTGTGAACAGCATATGAATGATTCTGATGCAGTGCATGCTTCTAAAACATCAGTAGCGTGCTTCTCTACCTTCTTAGTGTTTTTGGCATCCTTGGAGTTCAATATTTCCACCAGTTCCTCCTCTGTGAACTCAGCAAACCTCGCTGGCAGACGATTTTCTGCTGTTGTTGACATGTTTGTTGCCCTTTTTTTTTTTTTCTTTTTTTCAACCAGCGTCTGTCAGGTAGTTCCTGACCTTCGTATGCCGCGCTCTGATTGGATAGCTGTTGGCAGTAAGCTCTAACGCTATTGGTCAGTGGGAACCGATCCAATATAACTTTTGGTTCTAGCCTTTTTGGATCCAACATAACTTTCTGGTGCCAAGCATGCCAAAATACAGGTAAATGATGGACAGAAAGGCTAATCTGTGATTGGCTATTGCAATCTGCGTGGAGAAAATAAATAAATAAATATATATATATATATATATATATATATATATATATGTCTGAAGAAGGTAACTAAAAATATCTCTGAATTTTCACCAAATGTGGTGGAAATATTATAGGCAGATATCTCTAGACAAAGTTCACTCAGATTTCTGTTTATCAGACAAAGGTCAAGAAAGACATTGTGTGGAAAAACCCTATCTGCCATATCTCCACAACCAATAGGGCTAGAGAGATGATGTAAAATTTATATTGATCAGTAAAATATGTGCCACTGATTGGTATAGGTGGCGTAATGAAGTCATGTTTGTTCAGAGTGTCCACGGTTTGCATCAGCCCTCTGTCTTTCATATAAGAAACATTATTAACTGATATTTCATTTGGTTTACATAACCTCCTGAAATGGGGACGGGTGAACTCAGCCAAGTGCCCATGTGGCCACCCTAACCCGCCCAAACCATGCAACATATTCTCCATGATTGCAAACTGGGCCCAAATGTCACCCAACAAGACCTACATGAAGCCAACCAAGAAGCCCTGAACTGATAATAGTACTGGCACCACAAGATCTGATTATAAGGTAGGACCCAAAATCAGAAAATTGTTAAAATACAGTTTCCCACTTGGAATGAAGCGATTGGGATGGTGGTAGAGTTCTCGTGTGAAGTCCTGACTCTTACTGTCCATGGCTGCCAACTTCATTGGTGCTTATAATAGGGACAGAGCTGATGTGACGTAACAAACCTTAAATCAGGGATGTGAAAAGTCTGCGGATCCGAGGAATTTCACTGATTTCATCATGGGGAGGTGTTGGTGTTGTACTCTGTAACTGTGATCGTCACTGAGTTTTTAAAATGCCTATCGCAAAGCGTTTTCTTTTTTTACGACATCGTGCAAGTTTTATAAGTCTGGACACTGATCTTTGTGTTACATACAAATCTGTGTCCTCAGATCCGCGGAACTTCGCAGATGAAAAATGCCACTCAAAGCGTAGCTGTTGCGACAGTTTTCGTAAAGCGGGACTGGATGGTTGCTGTGGCGACGCTGTGTGGCTCCTGTAAGACACTTAAGCTAAATGTAGCATGTGGACATCACAAACCTTTAGAGCTCTCAAGTTTTTAAAAGAAGAATTTTGCAGCACATCTGTGTCACAGAGCGCCATCGGACAGTGAGAAGATGTCGAGAAAGACGGTTTGACAAGGACAAGAATCCATGGAATTGTTGCTGGCTTCATGAACACATCTGAGGGTGTTTTCACACTTGGTCCCTTTTTAAAAGAACTGAACTCAGGCCTCTTTAGTGGACCAAAAGTAAAAGAACTGAGTTCTTTTACTGGGTTCTCTTTCTTGTTCAGTTCAGCTTAGATGGGGCCTCAGTCCTCTTTCTGTTCACACTAGGTCCTCTAGAGCTTTCAGACCCACAGCACTGCATTCTGGGTAGTTTTTTTTACTTGGAGCAAAATGGCTGCTGCTGTGCTTGCCCTCTTGTGTTCTCTGATTAGATTAGCACACAAACATAGGGAAAATAGAGCTATTCATATTACATATAATCACAAAAAGCGGTTGAGGAAACTACATAGAAGACTGGCAAGGTGGAGAACTTTGTCCCAACAAAAAATGATCAAACATCAGATTCTGGCAACACTTCTGACACTTGGCAACACTTTCAGCTTTCACCTGAAAGCATTCTGTGGACTGTGGACATATTTACTTAAGAAAACGTTTTTGGAAACACTTTATTTCTTACTGTGCAATGCCAAACGGTGTTTGAATGTTTGTTACCTTACTTTCACAGAACTGCAAAATTAGCAAAGAAATTGGGCAAACACTTAACTGGATTTTAAAGAACTTTTTTTTTTTTTTTTTTTAACTTGAAAGTATTTTTTTTATTGTTAACAGAAAAGTGACTTGCCTGTTCAGAGCTACTCATCAGGACCAAAATGTACATTGTTTACAAATGTAACCTACCTGTTTCTATGTTAACAAAAACATATGTTGACTGACCACATCTGCTTATAATGTTGTGAAAATAAACCACAATGGTCACATAAAATAAATAGTTTGTGTTCTCTCATCTATATAAACAAAAATAAGGCTAACTGGCTTATTAATGACACAAATCAGTCATCATTTTGTGAAAAGAAACCACAAAGGATAAATATTTCCTTGTTTTCATTAATTGAAATTGAATACAACTGAAAAATATTTGGCCACCTTTGTCACAAACAGGTCACATAACAGGAAACACAACAGGTCAAAACTGAACTTGTATGGCTGAAATATTTGCTAGGCTAGTAAAACCTGTTAAGCTCGTGAAGAACTGAGGACAATGGCTGTTCTTCTGTGCTGACTGTTGATGCATTATCGCCACCTGAATCCATGGTGTTTGTGTGTTGAACTGGTTTTAGTGTATGAAGTGAGGTGGTTAGGCTGGTAGGTTGATTGGGTTAAGCAGCAACTGTGGTTAGGACTTGAGCAATAAGTCACATTGTCGCCTGGTCACTTTCAGTTTGCGCCTGTCTTCGCTGCTCCTCCATTTCCATGTGGAGCCTGTAGCGCTCCATCTCCATTTCTCTTTCAAAGCCTTTGGTCTTCTTTAAGCACGAAGAACTCATGGTCCCTTCTCTGTTGCTCCAAGACAGAAGATATGAGACTTGTTATCTCCTGTGTGACAATCTTCTTATTGGACTTTGAAGATCTGGCAGGAGTACTGGCATCAGAAGATCTGGCAGGAGTACTGGCATCAGAAGATCTGGCAGGAGTACTGGCATCAGAAGATCTGGATGTATTTGGTGATGGATCAGTGGTGCTTGCTGCAGCAATTTCCTCCTCGGTACAGTCAATGCTGCTGTCCACATCTGTAGAAGAGAAATTGAAGAAAATCAAATCTGGCTCTCTTTTTAATTAAAGACTCATTGATGTAGCCTAATAAAAACTGCAAGTGTGTGTGTGTGTGTGTGTGTGTGTGTGTGTGTGTGTGTGTGTGTGTGTGTGTGTGTGTGTGTGTGTGTGTGTGAGAAAGAGAGAGTGTGTGTGTGTGTGTGTGTGAGAAAGAGAGAGTGAGTGTGTGTGTGTGTGAGAAAGAGAGAGTGTGTGTGTGTGAGAAAGAGAGAGTGTGTGTGTGTGAGAAAGAGAGAGTGTGTGTGTGTGTGTGTGTGAGAAAGAGAGAGTGTGTGTGTGTGTGTGTGTGAGAAAGAGAGAGTGAGTGTGTGTGTGTGTGAGAAAGAGAGAGTGAGTGTGTGTGTGTGTGAGAAAGAGAGAGTGTGTGTGTGTGTGTGTGAGAAAGAGAGAGTGTGTGTGTGTGTGTGTGTGTAAGAGAGAGTGAGTGTGTGTGTGTGTGTGTGTAAGAGAGAGTGAGTGTGTGTGTGTGTGTGTGTGTGTGTGTGTGTGAGAAAGAGAGAGTGAGTGTGTGTGTGTGTGTGTGTGTGTGTGTGTGGAGAAAGAGAGAGTGAGTGTGTGTGTGTGAGAAAGAGAGAGTGAGTGTGTGTGTGTGAGAAAGAGAGAGTGAGTGTGTGTGTGTGTGAGAAAGAGAGAGTGAGTGTGTGTGTGTGTGAGAAAGAGAGAGAGTGAGTGTGTGTGTGAGAAAGAGAGAGTGAGTGTGTGTGTGTGAGAAAGAGAGAGTGAGTGTGTGTGTGTGAGAAAGAGAGAGTGAGTGTGTGTGTGTGAGAAAGAGAGAGTGAGTGTGTGTGTGTGTGAGAAAGAGAGAGTGAGTGTGTTGTGTGTGAGAAAGAGAGAGTGAGTGTGTGTGTGTGTGAGAAAGAGAGAGTGAGTGTGTGTGTGTGAGAAAGAGAGAGTGAGTGTGTGTGTGTGAGAAAGAGAGAGTGAGTGTGTGTGTGTGTGTGAGAAAGAGAGAGTGAGTGTGTGTGTGTGTGTGAGAAAGAGAGAGTGAGTGTGTGTGTGTGTGTGAGAAAGAGAGAGTGAGTGTGTGTGTGTGTGTGAGAAAGAGAGAGTGAGTGTGTGTGTGTGTGTGAGAAAGAGAGAGTGAGTGTGTGTGTGTGTGTGAGAAAGAGAGAGTGAGTGTGTGTGTGTGTGTGTGAGAAAGAGAGAGTGAGTGTGTGTGTGTGTGTGAGAAAGAGAGAGTGAGTGTGTGTGTGTGTGTGAGAAAGAGAGAGAGAGATTGAAGGATGTATGCCTTCACTCCACTGCCATCACTCCAGGGACACCAGGCAACTTTTCGCCACTGTTTGAAGTAGGCCTATGCTTTTTATCAGACAATTTGTTTTGGTACAATCTCCAAATTAATTTGGATGACATTTAGTCGTAAGAAGGGTGAATAAGCTTTATCCTGGATCAGCCATCCAGGATATGCACAGTTCTAGTTACAGCATGGCATTCAAACTTTTTGTGGCAGAAATGTTTGGAAGGTTTTGCATGCCTTTTATGTAGCTAGTTTACTAGTTATACATCAAAAAGCTGCCTGGTGTCTCTTTACTGTAAGAAATTTATTCTAAAAAGAGTCAATTCATATCTCATCACATGAACAGACATACCTTCATCACTTTGCTTGTCCATGTCGATGCTTCCTCCTTCGACAATATTCGGTGGACTAGCGCAGGCACCATTGCCAAGGATGTCATCCAGCTCATCGTAGAAAGGACAGGTGTCTTTCGCGTCTCCTGATTCCCCACTTCTTCTCATTTTATCTGGAGTAGCTAAATACTTCTTAGTTTTTTCACTTTTATTCTGCATTCTGATTGAAGTTCTATTAAACCCTGGTGCTTTCATTCTATCAAAATTCTTGAAAAACTTTCGCATTGCAGTGGGTTGTAGATAGTTGAGATTTAATGCCGTCGTCTTTCCAAATGACATTCCGTTTCGTCTTCTCCCCAAACTATGCCACATCCAGGTACTGTAGCAGAATCTTGAACGGTAGGCTTACATGCTTCGCTACGTTTAAGCTTACTGTTGCCACGACCACGATTTGATTCCACCATGTTTGCAAAGTGTTTCTCTCTACAGCGGCAGCAGTCACGTGACCAATCAACGGCAAGCGAAGAAGGTCATAATACAGTGCAACAAGGCGAAGTGAACCCAGTGCGCTTTGTGTTCACAATGCACAGATAAGGCGAACCGTACCGCTGACTTTTACCAAAACGTACTGAGACCACCTCCTGAGGTGGTCTCAGTACGGTTCGATTTAAAGGAATCTGAGTACGGTTTGAGTGTTCACATATAGACAGAAAATGCTGAGTCATCGATCTGAGTTCGTTTAGAGAGCTGAAAGGGACCAAGTGTGAAAACACCCTGAAAGATAAACGGGAAAAATGAACTGTACCATCAGGAAACACGGTAACTATTTTTCTCTCCCTGGAAAATAAACATTGTGCTGTTCAAACAGGATTTTAGATATGATTATGTGACTCTTTTTTCTTATCAATCTAGACTTTCATTCATTGGAAAACAATACATTGTGGCTTTGAATGGATTTACATGAATTTACACAAGTTTGTAAATGAGTTTTTATTAATGTAGACTTTTCCATGGGGAAAAAAAAGACACTGTGGCTTTGAATGGATTTGCAGGAATTTACACAACAATATGTGACTTTTTTACTATAAGGTATGTTATGGTATTTTAACCACGATCAAAATATTCTACAAGCTATAGCTGTGGTTTTTGAAATGCTTTAACAGTCTTTTCAGTCTTCATGAATTTCATGTAGTTTAACTGTTCTGAGTCAATGCATTATTTGGTTTACAATTAAAAGGAAAATCATTCCAGGTCCAACATTATCATTGACAATTTAAATGAAAAGTTGAATCTAGGATAATTTAAATATGCACAAACTTTGAGATTTTTTTTTTTTCTTCCAGGAGATGCTGAAAATGTATCATTAGATAAAAAATTAATTTGGTTTCTGGGGCCCCATAGGGACCTCCTGCAAATTTTCCTCGGATTTCACAATTTTCATTTCACAGCCCTGTTAAATGCAGTTGAAGTTGTCATTGTTCCTCTAATTGCTCTAAAATTCCATCGTAGTTTTGAGTTGACCACTTTAGAAATGGTTGCGTCCACTCTGATATTGTGTGTGTGTGTGTGTGTCTGGCTGCAGTTTAACATGACTCTAGTGTCCTGCAGCTGTGAGGCCATGTCGCTGTGCTCTGTGTTTGACAAGACCTTGTAAAAAGAATGTGTGTGGACACCTGCTTGCCTGAAGCAGTTCAGGGCCAGAGGGCCTGGAAACGCAGAGTGTTGGTGACTGATCAGGATGCTTGGCAGTGCCAACTGTTCTATCTCACACAGAGCTTGTGTTACTGCCTCTGTCAGTGCTCTTTGTGTCCTCCTTACTAGGACAGAATGTAATGTTGTCATAGGCCACAATAGAGATCTCGTCAGAGGTGTAGATCAACGGCTTGAGTTACCCAAGTAAGAGTTGATGGAACAGTCGCGCTGTGTGTCTCTCAGTTCCCTCTTGTGACTGGATCTTGGCCCACGTCTGTAATCTACCTGTAGTGACAACACACGATCGCTGTAAGGCCATGATCTCCATCTGTTGTTGACAAACTGCTGACCTCATACTATGGGATTGACTTTTTCCTCTTTGTGCCCATGGTCTCTTGCTGGACTGTTCCTGGACTCTGTGCAGTCTGGAGTCTCGAAAGCGGTGTGATGCTCAAGATAACAGACACAGCTAATGTGTGCACTGCAGTAGCACTCAACAAGAAGAACACGATTCATCTACATGCACGTATAATCCCACACTAGAATAACACTGTGCAGCATTCAAATGCTTTCCGTCAGTTTGAGGATTCTACAGATGACACTAAAGCAGCTTAGACCAAGCTTCTGTCTGTGGAAATAAACAGATGGTTATTTAAAATCATAAATCCGCCATCATCTGCTGGCTCTTCTCTGTGCCGCCTCGCCCCGGTTACCGCAAAGGATTGCTGCTGCATTTTTTTTCTGAGCTTGGAACACTTCAGGGACAGGCTGTTGTGGCTGGACCCTCCCCCAGTCAGTCCTCTGGTCTCTAATTGCCCCGCTCTGCTGCTCAGCAGCCCTTAATAATAGCATAACTGCCCCAGGGGCACCCTGCCATCCAGAGACGTGGGTTGTTTTTCTTATCTCTCGCAGATTGTCGTCTCGTTGGGATTACCCAGGTGCTCCCTCGTTATCGCTGCTGATCACATTTCTTCCAGTGGCTGCAATGGATGGAATGAGAGATGCATGCTTGTGAAAAGCTGTGATTTTTTTTTTTTTTTTTTTTTTTTTTTTTTTTTTTTTAAACGGTGATTTCTTGTTTTTATTGTTGAAATCTAGTGATGTAATGTCACGTCATACAACCATCCTCATATGGTGGTATTGCATGCGGGGGTATTGTTTTTCAGTCGCTCCATATATGAACAAATATCTAAGAATTTTGATCGGATTTGGACCAAACTTGGTGGAATGTTTGAGGGCCAGTCAAGAAGATTAGTGGTTTTTATTTTGTTAAAAATCTAAGTCAAGGTCAAAATATGAGGTCAAAATATTAGCTCAGTGCACTGCTTGTGTGTGTATATATAGGGGGTATTTATAATCACTAATAAGAAGCCTTGATTGTCGATACAGTACAAAAACTGAATTTGGCTTTCTATTGGTCATGTGCTCTTTTGACTTTGGGTTTCCCTGAAACCTCAAACTTAAGGTCATTACTTTCTAATTCAAATAGTTTGTGAACCAATATGGTCTATAAAGACTGAAAAGGAGGTGTGTTAGTTGAGGATCAATTTTTGCCAGAATTGATGTGAAGTCCACATAGAACTGTATATTATGGAATAACTGAGCCACAAAGAATTAATTTGTATGAATCTGTGTCAAAGATGTAAGACGTGAGTGTTGGGCACTTTAACGAATGTCTCTATTGAAAGAATTTAGGATTTTCAAAAAGGTGTGGGATGAACTCTTACAAATGGGTGTGAACTTTCAACAATATGTGTGTAGTCTGTTTGAATGCTTTTCTTCAGGAACTCACTTTGCTGAATGATGGAGCGTCTTGGTGTGAGGTGTGGGGTATCTCCTTGAGGTGATTTTTACCTCCGCCAAGGAGGTTATGTTTTCGGTCGCGTTTGTTTGTTTGTCTGTCTGTTTGTCATCAGGATAACTCAAAACGTTTTGAATGGATTTTGATGAAATTTTGTGGAGTGGTTGGAAATGACAAGAGGAACAAGTGATTAAATTTTAGTGGTGATCCGGATCCGATGCTAACGCGTTAGCATGTCTGTGGCATTTTTAATGTTAAAAGTTAGCATTAAGCAGTTGCAGCTGTCATCATGTTCGGGTACATTTGTTTTCAAATTGTAATATTTCTTACATTTATTTTTGTTTATATATTAATAATCTAATGATTATTATATACAATTTTAGATAAAGAGACAAAAAGAAATAGATCACTGTGCCAAGGAGGGAATCTCTTTAGGGTCAGTGACCCTATGGCCTTGTTTGGAGAAGTGTTTCATAAATGTTAAAAAATTCATATATTTGCAGTTTAGTTGAATAATAAATTGAATTTTGTCTCTTATTTGTTTTTGTCTATAAGCACATGCAATATCAGTATCAGTGCTCAGATGACAGTAGCTTCTGGGAAAGGTGCAAGTTGCAATAAACTGTGATGCCATGCATTGTTTTAGTTTTATATAAAATAAAAAAATTTTGCAATTACTTCATACGAGGTCTATTAGAAAAGTATCCAACATTATTTTTTTAAAAAACCATATGGATTTGAACCACGTGTGATTGCGTCAGACAAGCTTGAACCCTCGTGCGCATGTGAGTTTTTTCATGCCTGTCGGTTGCGTCATTCGCCTGTGAGCAGGCTTTGAGTGAGGTGTGGTCCACCCCTCTCGTCTATTTTTTATTGCGAATAAATGTCTGAACGATTTGCAGCTTTGCTGCATCAATTTTTTTCCAGAAACTGTGAGAGACCTCCAGGTGGACACCGTTCTAAAAATTAATATGGCTTTCAGGGACGATTTTATGGGGATTAAACAGATTACGGAGTGTTACTGCCGCTTTAAGGACTGCCCACCGCGCGTCGCGGCGGAGCTGCATGGCACAAAGAAACGCCGTGATGAAGCCTCACAGGACATGTTGGGGCATGTCCAGCTCATGCACAGTCACAATCGGATATTCACACGACTGGAAAGCAACCAGAATCCATCTGAAATCCACCTGAAAGCCGTCTTGTGAGACCAACACGGAGGTGGTTTTGTGCCTCGTAATGAACGGCTCCGTGGCGCATCCCTCCGCTTCTTTTTCCATAAAAAAAAACTCCTGTAACTGTGGAATGTGCCGAAAAAGTGCTGATGTCCGCATCTTCTGCCTTTTTGTGAAAGTCACACGAGGTCCCGGATCAACAAAGCTTTCACGTTGGAAATTATCTGGTTGTTCCAGCGGGGTGTCAGCCTGTCGATGGGGGCTGGGACTGCGCCGCGCTCTCAGGAGTTCTGGGCAGTCCTTAAAGCAGCAGTAACACTCCGTAATCTGTTTAATCCCCATAAAATCGTCCCTGAAAGCCATATTAATTTTTCGAACGGTGTCCACCTGGAGGTCTCTCACAGTTTCTGGAAAAAAAATTGATGCAGCAAAGCTCCAAATCGTTCAGACATTTATTCGCAATAAAAAAATAGACGAGAGGGGTGGACCACACCTCACTCAAAGCCTGCTCACAGGCGAATGATGCAACCGACAGGCATGAAAAAACTCACACATGCGCACGAGGGTTCAAGCTTGTCTGACGCAATCACACATGATTCAAATCCATATGGTTTTTTTAAAAAAATAATAAGGTTGGATACTTTTCAAATAGACCTCATATACGAGAAATCCCATTTCCAAAATGATAGTTTAGGAAGGAGTAACTGAGTGAATGGCGCAGCTATCCAGAGTTATAAAAAATCAACAACGTGTCTTAAAACAGCAAACGAATGGGGGGTGTGTGTGACTGAACAGCCCCCCTAAAAAAAAAAACAAAAAAAAAAAAAACAGTGTGCCCTGCCTTCACTGCGCATACTTAATTAGCCGCAGTTCACAAATTATCATCTCGTTTCTGCTTCAAACTGCACTCCAGTCATCATGTAACTCAGCGACAGATGTCTGAAGCTTTTGTACAACAATTATGTCCACATAAATTCAGCATTATTTCATCATAAAAGACGGAGGAAGTGATCAGAGTGCCGCGGCTACATGAGTTGCTAACTGATGCGTTCACTGCGTCAGTCATTTCAAAGCGTCACAGAGTTTTGCCTCGTTTCTGCTTAAAACTGACTTTAGAATCATTTAAGAGGTTTTACTTTGTCATCTGATGGTTCATAGTCCAATTAATCCATTTTATTGCTTTGGGTGAAGAGACTCTGTCTTAGACCAGCAGCTGAGCTCAGAAATGGCACATGCGCAGTGGAGGCAGGGCGGGCCAATTTTTAAGGTGGTCCGTTCAGTCTGCGATGCCACTATAAATGGTGGCGTCGCAGACTGTAGTTGATCCATGGACGTATAAACCCCCTCCCCCAATACACAGCAGAATTGATAAGTATACATAATGGTGTGCAATACAGATTTTATTGCTAGGAGTTGTTCTTAAAGTGATAGTTGTGGAAATCTTGATGCAAAGTTGCACTGAAATCAAGGTAGTTGTGCATTCATTTGAACAGAGCATGTTAAATGCGGACAGCCTCTGCCATCTTGCACTCTGCTCGAGGCAACCTGGTGCATGCTCAGAACATGGAAAGAATCACTCATAAATGTCAGGAGTTGAGTGCACTGCGCATTCCTCATGCTGCCCTGAGTTGAGAACAGGCAGGGCCAGAGTGGCTGGGTCTGCACTGACTGTTTATAAATGATCAGCCTTTGCCAAGTGGTATGCTCGTCAGAAAGCAAATCTATGATATATTTGTCCCTCTCCCCAGTTTGTTTTTATTTTCTTATACCAATTATGAGCTGTAAGTAAAAACAATGATTCAAACAAGAGAGAATCAATTTCCTGAATATTGAATTGGGTCTTTTTGGAGAGACTTAATGGCACGGCATGGTAATGACTGGTATGTTTAACAGTAAACACCCTAAAATGCACTTTTATGTTGTTGAAGCTCAGCACGTCACCAAGACTCCAAAATTGGGCAACTAATTTAATGCCATCCATGCCAAGATGTTGTGCTGCTTTAAGAGAAAGTGGAGGAACATTGAGGGGAGTCTGGCTGAAGCACATCTAATGACCCACATTTTGCTCATTATTTTTGTAATAAGTGGAGAGTCACAGGGAACTGTTTTCCAGGCATACGCTATTCCTGCTCAAGTAGGAATTTGCTAACAGTCCTGCAAATTGGAATTTGGATCATGGTATACATTTAGGATTTTTTTTTAAAATGATCATTAATATAAATATCTCAGATACTCTGCAGACTCAGAGTTTGCTGTGCACCAGAACCAGATTCGCCACAGGTATACGGATGATTCTTAAACTACGGGCACTTATTATGTCCTTTGATCATATTGTATGAAAAACAGAAAAAAGGGGAAATTTCACACTTTTATAGTTATCTTTACAATAAAAGTGTGTTAAGAAATGATGACTTTTTCACCTTTTTGCAGCATCATTATATGCAAATATTGCCGTTTTGTGCTTGTCCCACACCCAGACTTTTGATCTTCAATGATAAAAATGAATGGTAAAGAAATGTTTTTTCTAATGTTTTAAAATATCTCTGAATAAAATATTAGTAAAATAATCAAAACATAATTGGGGTATTCAATGTCATACAACTGTTGTGATTTTTTTTTTTTAAACAAAATGTAGTTGTCCCACACTATTGCCGTAATTTCCACCACAACACTGTAATGTCCCTAAACAGTTTGTATGAAAGATTGTTTGGGTAGTTTCTATGGAGATAAACAGTGACATCAGAGCACATGTATATAGTGCCAAATCACAACAAACAGTTGCCTCAAGGCGCTTTATATTGTAAGGCAATGGTGTGGTGGAAATTACATTTACAAGGCCAATAGTGCCCGTAGTTAAAGAATCACCCATACATTCTATTTACTTGGATTAATGCTGTATATTGAAATATCCCTGGTTGGTGCGTCACATGATTCTAAATGCTTTGGTAAGTCATTACTCAAGGTCATTGTGAACAAGTCAATCTGGAAAATAAATGGCGATACTAGAGTATTGCCAATAATTTGATTCATAGTGTTATCACTGACACGTGGGTTTGAAATATTTAATAGTCTGCTATGCTGATAATTGATTAATTGGTTCTCCCGTGTTGAAAAATGGAGCCAGTATGAACGTGCCAAAACCTGCCAATTCCCTGCATAGAAACATTTACATCCTGGTACAAACAGTTAGTTTTACAGCTAGCTTCTTTGTGTTTGACAGGTATAAGGGGTTGAATATTTGTATAACTATTTAAACTACTTCAAGCCATAAAGTTATGAATAATTAGAATTCGGTTGCTTTGAGTGACAGCCATTGTGCCCTGTCCAAGACCAAGCAAGCAGCACCTGCTAGGTGAATTGGCTGGGTTTGTCCTTTCTGAGCATTTTGTTAAAAATGCCTGAGATTAGGGATGGAGCCGATCCAATCCAATATCTGGGTGCTCTTCTGGCTGGCTACGTAATGCAGGGGAGGGGATTTCCTGAACGGAGGTGTGTTTCAATGATGCGGCGTAATGAGACACGCTTCTGTTCAGGAGGTCCCTTCTGCAATTTGTAGCCAGAGGAGCACTGACGGTTGCTGACCAACTTTTTAACACAACCGGGAGGAAGGGTGCAAAGATTTACCCAGACTGACTCAAAATTAAGAACTTCTATTTTTTGGGGGGGGGGGTTGTGGCATTTTAGAAATGCTGAAATGCACTCAATCTTTAAAACGGTACATGTGCACGGGGCGGGTGTGCCATCTGGTGTTCAAAAGATGAAACTTCAGCCACTGACCCAACAATGGCAACATTTACGTGTACATAAACATGTATACCATTTTGTTCTTTTAGATGTGTGCATGTTTCAGCATTTTAAAGAGCTAATTGAGGAGGGAGGGAGTGAGCCCTGACTTTTCTCTATAAAGTCTGTGTTTTTTTTTTGTTTTTTTTTTTTGTTTTTGTTTTTGTTTTTTTCTTCAGGACCTGCCATTTCGCATTAATCAAGATTTGATTGACTTGGGTTTTTTTCCCACAGGGGTGCCCCAAAAATTGTGTACATGTACCGTTTTGAGAAGGGAATGCTTTTCCAAAATGCCACAAGAAACCACCAAAAAAATAAATAAGTGCTTCTTTCACCAAGACATCAAATCTAGGCTTCCATCTCAGATAAACCTTCTGGCAAATTGTTGCTGAACTTTGAGGTCTTCCTTTTTAGAAAATCCTCTTCTATACCACTTCATCATGAAGCTGTATAACTGGGGATACAAAATACCCTCATATAAAACCAACAGTAATAATAATATTAAAGCAAACAGAGCTCTGGTATCGGAATTGTATCAGTATCGGCAGATATCCAAATTCAGGTGTCTGGATCGGATCAGAAGTGAAATGTGTATCGCTGCATCCCTCCCTGAGATGGTGTGGCTAATTGTGCTAACACTCCACTTACTAAGTCTGTGCTCCAGTATTTCCATTGTGTGAAATTTTAGTATTTAATTTGTATGTTGGCACTAATTTAGCAGGTATTGATAGATGGGTGACATTTGCTGCATCGATGCTTCCATGGTTATTGATGCAGTGTTTCAGTAGTAGTTTTTAATCCCCACACCCAGGCCACCTATTTTAAGAGCCAGTGCATAGTCTGCAAAAATGTTAATCATCTGAATTTAGGAGACCTAGCCTGTTAGCCGTAGCTAGCTTTGTAACTTCAAGTTAAGTGGGTGTGTTGACGCTTCATTCATCCTATTCACGTAACATCAATCTTGCCCACACATCACCCCTTAACCAATGATGTGTTGGCCGGGAGTTGGGTAACATCAGGGAATACCAAGATGGCGATCTATAGAGCTGCCCTGTTTGACCTTAAAGGTCATGGATTATGTCATGCGGGATTTGTTCAGTATTAAATTACTTCTTATCATGTGACTATTTGATGCTACTGTTTTGTTTTTCCTCTGGGGTGGGGCAGGGGGTGTTGACAACAGGCGTAATACCATCTATCAAAAAGGTTAGCGATTTTGGATGTTGGCTTTCATGGTTTATTTTCTTGTCTGTTGGCAGGATTACTTGCTGTGTTTGTGGCTGGTCGTCATAAAATGTGGTTTAATGACCAATCTTCTTGAGAGGAAACCGCTATGTAAATGCTGCTGCTAGTGTTGTTGTTGACCCTGATTTGGATTCTTTGAACTTTCATGCAACTCTGCTGCACAAAGCTCCAGAATGACTTTTATCAACAGTCATTAATCACTAGAAGCACTCAGAGTGCAAACCTCCGCCAAGGCCATGGGGTCACTGACGCCATAACATCTACACGCTGTGGAATCATTGAACCTAAGAAAGTCTAACAATGATGTTTGCTCAGTCGTAAAAAAAATTTCATCTGCTGTGACTGGATAGCATGTATCCTTAGCGCTTGGCATCACAGTTTATTGCAACTTGCACCTTTACCAGAAGCTACTGTCATCTGAGCACTGATATTGATATTGCATGTGCTTATAGACAAAAAAAAAAAATAAGAGACAAAATTCAATGTATTATTCAACTAAACTGCAAATATATGAATTTTTTTAACATTTATGAAACACTTCTCTAAACAAGGCCATAGGGTCACTGACCCTAAAGAGATTCCCTGCTTGGCACAGTGATCTTTTTCTTTTTGTCTCTTTCTCTAAAATTGTATATAATAATCATTAGATTATTAATATATAAACAAAAAGAAATGTAAGAAATATTACAATTTGAAAACAAAAATATTACAATTTGAAAACAAATGCACCTGAGCGTGATGACAGCTGCAACTGCTTAATGCTAACTTTTAACATTGAAAATGCCATAGACATGCTAACGCGTTAGCATTGGGATCCGGATCGGGATCCGGATCACCACTGAAATTTAATCACTTGTTCCTCTTTCCAACCACTCCACAAAATTTCATCAAAATCTGTTCAAAACTTTGAGTTATCCTGCTGACAAACAGACAGACAAACAAACAAATGCGACCGAAAACATAACCTCCTTGGCAGAGGTAATAATGCCCGCGTTGAAACGGTAAATAGACTGCATTTATATAGCTCTTTTGCATCTGCTTCAAAAGTGATTTTTCTAGGCAGGCTGAGATTTGAACTGAGGATCCTCTGGTGTCAAGCCCAACACTTTAACCACTAGACCATCATCTCCCCTAGCGTTTGAAGATTATTCATTTTTGTTTGTGGTATCCTTTCTTTGATTACATTTCTGTTGTTGTGTGTATATATAATTTGTAACCTTAGTTTTTTGTGTTCTACATTGACTGCATAAAACTGGTCTTAGTTTTTTTACCTTGTTTAATATTTCCTGCCACTCGGACTGGGGCCAGGTGTAGACTTCTAGTGCAGGTGAAATCCAGCTTGTTTTTTCCTCTGCGGGTTAAAAAGTAAAGAACCTTATCTGCAGAGGAACTTCATGTATTCTTTATATTGCGCAATCAACAGGCCATGATGTATTGATTTTTGCGCATATGGAGGTATTGACAATCTTTCTGCATGCAACAATCAAAAAATGTGACTTCACATCAAAAGGAGCCAGTTGAGGTTGTTCAGGCATCTGGTGAGGATGCTCCCTGGTCATCTCCCTAAAGAGGTCTTCCAGGCAGGTCCAAGTGGGAGGAGGCCCTTGGAAGACCCAGGATATGCTGGAGAGATTATATTTCCCAGCTGGCTTGGGAGCACCTTGGAATCCCCCAGGAAGAGTTACAAGACTTGGCTGAGGATAGAGAAGTGGGTTTCTGGAGACCTCAGAATGTATAGTCACGGAACCAGTATGATCTCGGTAGCACATTATTAATCCACTACGACCTCTGAAAGATACAGTCCCAGTACCACATGTACTAATGTCATTTATTTTCATCCTATAAATAGTCCCGAAATGTCGTTTTATTCTCGAAATTTTGTTTTACTCTCCCTTAATATTTGTTTAAGGGAAACCCTTAAATGTTCTTTAAGGGATAAATGGTCCCGAAATGTCACTTTGTTTTTGTCCATATTTCCCGTATCACGCATTTTTTTCTTTTTTTTTTCTTTTTTTATGGCTTTCTCACATTTCTTTTCAAGAATCATATATTTAATTTTATCAACAGCACACCGAAGGTAACTGGAGACCTCAGAATCCAACATGTCAGGGAAAGGGATGAACACTCAATTAACGTCAGTGTCATGAAGGAGCTTTAAAGTCTCCCTCCGTTGTCAAAGGTCACTGCCACAAACCAGGTTGTTTTTTTCCTTTTTTTACGTCATTTCTAACACTTAACAGCATGTACTCGTCAACCTGTCTTAAAGTCCACTGCAGATTCCTTTTTAAATGTCATTTTTTTAAGTTGTGGAGACTAACACTGAACATTTTCTACATGAGGAACACTGCATTAATAAATAAATTTAGCATGACAGGACAAATATTAAGTGAGATGAACGCGTATGAAGCGCATATGAAATTACTTGTGCTAGAGACTGCGCAACCACTTGCTCGGGACAGCAGCGCTTCCCAAGACATGTATAAAACGAATGTTGCAGAATATTAAGTGAGATGAAGGCGTCTGAAACGGTAACTGGATCCCGGAACCACACAACCCCGGGACAGCAGCGGTTCCTGAGATTGTATGGGTTCGTAGTGGATCAGTACATGTGGCACCGTGATCGTACTGGTTCGAAGAATGTAGTGATTCCAAGATCGTAGCAGTTCCGAAAATCTAATGGTAATGATGGTATCAGTACCACTGTTACAGAGGTTGTTTCGTTCCAAGGTCTCCAGTTACTGGGAAGTGTGGGATGAGCTGCTTGTCACTGCGACCCACATAAGAGGCTAAAAATTAATGAATGAACAGGAAGAAAAATTAGATCTTCATGCAAGGAGAGTAATGCTATGATGCAAAGCTAACAACTATGTAATTTAGAAGGATTCCAGTTAAGCACTCATTGAATGGCTGCTTTTGGATCCATGTTGGCTGTGGGTCTGGAGAGTGTTTTTAAAGCTAGATGGCGTATGCATGATTTCAGCTGTTGTCTTAAAATCTTCCATACTTGGTCTCTGTTATTCATTAAAGTTCCTGCTGTTTGCATTCCCCACATTTTCAACTAGTGTAGTTCGCCTCAGGCATTCTGTCCAGTCAGAAAATGCACAAATTCTCACACTTTTAACGGCTGGGAGAGCGGACCCCCTGTTGGGAATGTTCTGGGGCTTAGCTCTTCCTCCGCGTTGGGGGGCTAATCGCCGTTTTGATTACTTTTTTTGGCCAATCTGTTTGGACTGAGCACCCAATCTCATGGCAGTGTTGAATGAAAAGCTCTATCGACTTAAGCCTGTTGTAAGGCACGCGAGGAGTCTCATATTTTCACTGCCGAATGAGAGCAGCCCTTGGACACAAGTGTCTGTGCAATTAGAGACGCCGGGCCTTAAAGAGAGATTACTGGCACAGAGTCATGGCCATTTCCTTTCTTGTCCTATTTGCTGTTGAGCCACATGATATTTGGCAGTTTTTCAGTGATTTTGTTTTGTGGTAATAATCTGCCATCTTCTAAAGTAGAGGGCATGTTGTAAATGTTTTGCCTGGATTCTTAATGCAACATAAGCACATTGGCCTTTGAGTGTGTTGTACAAACTGCAGAGTTTTGGGTCGGGTGCATCTCTTCCTTAAGTTTAATTTGTTTGGCGTTGTCATTAGTGGGTGAGCACCACAAAAGCACAATTATGGCATTTTAGTTATGTGGTGGAGATAAACTTACTGACATTGTGGTTTTGGAACCTTTGGCTGGGAAGAGTTGATGGAGTCATTAGGTGTTTGGCGGTGCAGTACCTTTGCAGGAAATTAAGGGTTCAATTCTTTACAATCTTGGGACCTCATTTATAAAGCATTGCGTAAGATTCATGCTAAAAGTATATGTGTGCACAAAAGTCAATAATGGCATATTAATAACCGTTCACACCCACACTTCAATTTCAAATTCAGTTTATTTTTTTGTGTGGCAACAAATCGCAACAGTGGTGCTTCAAGGCACTTTACACAAGCAAAGTCTAACCTTACCAACTCCCCTGAGCAAGCACACGGGCAACAGCTGTAAGGGAAAAACTCCTTTTGACAATGAGGGAGAAACCTCAAGCAGACCAGACTCAGAGGGGTGACCCACTGCTTATGCCATTCTAACAGTTACAGGGTTTTTTTTTTTAACCAATTTTACAAGAATTACTTAAACAGAAAAAAAAACAAAAAAAAAACAAACAGAAGAACAGAGTCCTTAATTAAATTAAGAAAGCGATCTATCTTGGGTCTTTAATCCTTGCAAGCAAAACCCTCTTTATAAATCGCACAGTACCTGGAATTGTGTGATTCTGCTTCACATGAAGCTCTACACACCTGGATTCAAACATAATTGGCCACTGCAGAGCACCTCATGAATATTCAGGCAACATATACAGCCCGAAATATGTACTTACAACCCCAATTCCAGTGAAGTTGCTACGTTGTGTAAAATGTAAATAAAAACGGAATATGAATGAATGAATGAAAACTGTTTATTTCGAACATTTGATACAACAACAATTACAAGATAGATCAGTAAAGACAACAACAAAAAAGTTCCTACTGTGTACCCAACATGTCCGAAAAGGGGTAGGGTGAAGCATCAGCTTATTTATCCCTACCCCTTCTTCCCCACAACCAGTAATACCCTTTGCCACATATACACATAGATTCCTACACACCTAAACCGATATATATATATATATATATATATATATATATATATATATATATATATATATACACCTACACATACCTACTTACATACAAAATACTATATATTTACAAGCCGAAGCAAAAAACAAAAACACCCTAACCCTCATTACCCTTCCTCCTCCCTATACCCAGAAAAAAACATATTTTTGTACCGCTGTTTGAACTGGTTCATGCTTGGACATTGCTTGAGCCCCACTCCCAATCTGTTCCACATCCTCACCCCACAGACAGAAATACAGAAACCTTTTAATGTTGTTCGTGCCCACTGATGCTTTAAATTAAATTTTCCCCTCAGACTGTAATCCCCTGATCTGTTAAAAAACATATTTTTAATATTTGCTGGAAGTAAATTTATTGCTTTATACACAATTTGTACTGTTTGAAAATGAACCAAGTCTGTGAATTTTAAGAATTTGGATTGTAAAAATAGTGGATTTGTATGATCTCTATAGCCAGTATTATGAATAATTCTTATAGCTCTTTTCTGCATTACTGATAATGATTGTGTTGTACCTTTATAAGTATTACCCTATACCTCTGCACAGTACTGTAAATATGGTAAAACCAGTGAGCAGTAAAGAATGCGGAGGGAGTTGTGGTCCAGAATATGTTTCGCTTTGTTTAGAACTGAAATGCTTCTTGACAGTTTACTTTGTATATGTTTTATATGAGTCTTCCAGTTTATCTTATCATCTATTATCACCCCCAGAAACTTATTTTCATGTACCCTTTCAATATCTACCCCCTCGACTTGTAACTGAACCTGTATGTCTGTATTACAATAGCCAAATAACATGTATTTTGTTTTACTTAAGTTTAATGATAATTTGTTTCTGTCAAACCATATTTTCAATTTTCCCATTTCTATACTGATCCTCCTCAGTAACTCCTGCAAATCCCCCCCCTGAACAAAAAATGCTTGTCATCTGCAAATAATACTAATTTTAATATTTTGGAAACATTGACAATATCATTTATATAAATTAGAAACAGTTTTGGACCCAATACTGACCCCTGTGGGACGCCACAAGCATTGTCCAAGCATGATGTATATTCCCCCAACTTCACAAACTGTTTTCTGTTACTTAAGTAGCTTCTCACCCAGTGCAACACCAACCCCCTAATCCCATACTGTTCAAGTTTATTGATTAATATGTCATGATTAATTGTATCAAAAGCCTTTTTAAGGTCTATAAATATTCCAACTGAATGTAATTTGTGGTGTATGGCGTTTGTAATCTCCTCAACTGATTCTATTAATGCAAGTGATGTTGAACTATGTGCTCTGAATCCATATTGACTATCAGTAAGTAATTTATGTTTATTTATGAATTTGTCTAATCTATTATTGAATAACTTTTCTAATAATTTGGAAAATTGTGGAAGCAAAGAAACGGGTCTATAATTTGTGAAGTGGTGTCTATCCCCAGTCTTATACAGCGGCACAACCTTAGCTATTTTCATTTGATTGGGAAATTTACCGGTTTGAAATGATAAGTTACAGATGTATGTTAATGGTTCTACAATCCATTCAATGACCTGTTTTACCACCACCATATCAATTTCATTTAAATCGGTAGATGTTTTATATTTACAATTATTCACAATGTCTATAATTTCATTTCCATCCACTGCTGTGAGGAACATTGAACAGGGATTTCTTTCTATGAGATTATTATCCCAATCCTCAGGTTGGGAATCGGGAATTTTTTCTGCCAAGCTTGGTCCAATATTTACAAAAAAATTATTAAAACCGTTGACTACCTCATCCTTATTTTCCTTCTTGACATTATTATCAATGAAATACTGAGGGTAACTCTGTTTTTTATTACCATTTTTGATAATGCTATTTAATATATCCCATATTCCTTTAATATTGTTTTTGTTATTATATAATATGTTACTATAATATTCCTTCCTACATACCCGTATAATATTAGTTAATCTATTTTTGTATTTCTTATATCTATTTTCTGCCTCTTTAGTCTTTAGTTTTATGAATTCTCTATACAGTGTATTTTTCTTATTACATGCATTTCGTAACCCTTTCGTCATCCATGGTCGAGCTTGGATTTTTTGTTTTCTGTAGTCTTGTTTAATTGGACAATTTTTATCATATAATGATGTAAATATTTGTAAAAAAGTTTCATATGCACTATCAACATCACTTTCACTGTATACCTTTTCCCAGTTTTGCTCCTGTAAATCCTTCTTTAGTGTGTTCATGTTTTCCTCTGTCCGCACTCGCCTGTATTTTATTTTCTCCTCTGGCTGATTCCGCCGATGGTTTCTATTATAAACGATGAAAACTGGTAGATGATCACTAATGTCATTGATTAATAATCCACTCACAGTGTTATTCTCAATATCATTGCTGAATATATTATCAATTAAGGTGGCACTATGGGATGTAATTCTGCTTGGCCTGGTGATTTTTGGATATAAACTCATACTGTACATTATACTGATAAATTCATCTGTTATTTTATGCTTATTTGGATTGAGCAGATCAATATTTAAGTCACCACAAATGAACACAGTTTTTTCTTTAGTTTTTGAGAACATTTTTCCCATACAGTCAGTGAATGTTTCAATACTAGATCCTGGTGCTCTATATATACAGCTGACTAATACATTTTTGCTTTTTTCTTCACATATTTCAATAGTTATACATTCTAATAAGTTATCAATCACAGTTGTCATATTGTGAGCCTGTGAATAGACGGAGCATCTTTATGTGTATAATGCTGCCACTCGTATTTTAACTACTAAAGTATCTCTGGTGTCCGGTCGAGCTTTTCTTCTTTGGGACAATTGCACAAGTGTTAAAATGAAACTACCATAATTAAGCTACCTGACTGCTGCTGCTTTTCTCTCTACTGCCACCTGCTTGTTTAGTTGAATAGCACAATGATGAATATGGAAGTAATACTGTGCTTAAGTGTGTGACTACGTTATGGCAGCAAGCAAAGACAGGAAGAGGTGAGAGCATTTAGGTAATTGAGGCATAGTGAAGTTTGCCAAATTTAACCTGTGAAAAAGAATGTAACCTTCAACGCGAGAGTATTTCTGCTGATGTTTGCAGCCTATCAAGTGTTAAATTGAGCCGGGAGACCATGCAAAGCAGGCAGGCGGTACATACCAACAGAATGCTGAACCCTTCCTGAGCTCCGCAACGCTTTAGCACGTCACTCACCACCTGCTCATTTGACAGCACAGCTGGTTTTGGAATCTGCAGGTGTGCCGTTGAGTCCAAAGGTAGCAGGTTCTGCTCTGATGGCTGCTATGCCTGAGTTTCTAAAGGCAGAATGGAAGGCATTAAAGACCAACTGAAATTAAACCATTCTCTTTTGACTACAGCACACATGCTGTATAAATGGCATGTTTTAATTTAGGTTTTTTGCATTTCTGTTGGTGCTGTCTGGTTTTGCACATAATGCTTTAAACGTGGGAGGAAACCGGAGCACCCAGAGGAAAATCCATGCAAGCAAGGGGAGAATATGCAAAATCCACACACAAAGCCTACAGGTGGGAATTGAACTCACAACTTTCTTGCTGTGAGGCAACAGTACTAACAACTAAGCCACAGTTCTGCCCAAAGAGGTTACGATCAGTGGACCCTCCCCAGAGCTACAACTCTGTTGTAGTCTATCAAAATAGAGTGCCAACTGTAGTAGGACATCCAATCAACTTGTTGGCTGTAGGAAGATGATCAATTAGCTTTTCTGCTGTACTGCTGAAACTGGCTATATGAATACCTTCTTGAAGTACTACTTTAGCAACTTAGTCCAATGGCTTGTCAGCATAGTAGCTGTAATGGGTTACCAAATACAGTTAGGTCTTGAATAGGGATGGGTATTGATAAGGTTTTATCTATCGATGCCATTATCGATTCTGCTTATCGATCCGATTCCTTATAGATTCCCTTATCGATACCTCGTGAATTTTGTACTAAAAGTAGGCTTTACAGGTTTTCTATGTATTTCATTGAGTCTTAAAGTAAATAAATATGAAATTAGTCACTGTATCCTTGATCTCTGGACATAAATAAACAAAACTGTGTTTTGCTTTGAAGTTATTAATTCAGACTGAATTCTATCATTCTGTCTTGACTTGTCAGAGAGCTGCGCAACATTTGGAGCTGTGTGAACAGAACGGAGGATGATTCTCGTTTCTTTCTCGCAACAAGACAGGAGTCCCAGTTAGTAACTTTAATCCGCACAAAAGTGAATCACAACTCATATTCAGGGATGAAAGTGGTGAAAAACAAAAAAAGCTGAAACCCAAAATTACCCCCCAACACCACCTGCACGAAAATGTTTGAATTCTAGAAGCTCTGAAATGCAATCTGGGACTATTCCAGACAATAAACTGGAGTGAGTGCTGAATCCATTTTGGTGAGAAAAAAAAAATACAACTTTCTTTATTCAGATTCATTCCAGTAGTATTCTGCTCTTACTAGGATGCAGCAGTTTTCTAGTTTGGCAGATAGTTCTGGAGGAAATCACTTGAAAATATGGTTTGACCGAAACAAACTGTCATTAAACTTAAATAAGACAGGGATGAAATGGAGGTGAGAGTCACTAGGTGTTCACAGGAAATATTTATTTCTGTATGTATTTATTTATTTATGTTAGTTGCTATTATATATTTTCTGTTGTGTTTCTATTCAGGTTCTTTTTGTCTCTTTCTCTAAAATTGAATATAATCATTAGATTATTAATATATAAGCAAAAATAAATTTAAGCAATATTACAATTTGAAAACAAATGCACCCGAATGTGATGACGGCTGCAACTGCTAAATGTTAACTTTTAACATTGAAAATGCCAGACATGCTCATGTGTTAGCATCGCTCCCGTTTTTAAGTTATAAAATACATCTATCAACTGTTTCAGAAGACCATAACAGGTCGGTTTAACATAGAAAAGGTAAATAATACTCACAGACGTATGCTCTTTAGGGTTTTAGCGGGGGAAAATTAAGCGAAAGAAAGAAATAAACGAAGCAATCGACTGAAGCATTGCTTCAATCTGCGAACCACGCTTCGATTGGTTCAAGGTTCAAAGCAAAGCCGCGCTGCAGAAAAGTTGATTAAGGACCCGCTGCAGGGTCTGTAATCAGTGTAGAGAAATGATCATTTTCCTGACAAACAACGGCCACTCTGAAGGACCGATAACAGAATCATTAAGCACAAAGCTTATTGATGTCGGTGGATGGAGTCATTTTTTTACGATACCCGAAAGGAACCGGTTCTCGATACCCATCCCTAGTCTTGAATAGAAAGTTCTCAAAAACTGCGTGATTGTTGGAGTACATAAGTGAGGGAAGCCACCAAGACACCCATGACAACTCTGAGGGAGTTATAGGTTTGTACTTGCGCTGCAGGCTATAATAGGTAGCTGGCATTTTTCAAGGGTGGTAGTAAATTATGCAAAGTTCCTATAATGAGTTGGAATGGCGTAGGGCTGAAACGGTTAATCGAGTAATTTGAATAATTCAATTACAAAAAATATTTGAGGCTCATTTAAAGCTGTAGTACATACACCAGGCCTGTATGTGGTGCTGTATCACTCCAACAAAAAACAGAGAAGACGATAACTAATGTAAGCGCTATTTAATGTAGCAGATGACACTACAAGTTTACAAAACCACATGCTGAGTAAAATAAAGCCTTTTAAAAGAAAGGGTCCACGCTGAGCATCTGAAACGGACTTATTGCACATTTAATGTGAAGCAGTATTTTTTTCTTTAACATGGTTTGCTCCACTGACTGCTCTCCACCGCCACAGATGAAGCAAAAGGACGCGCACTTTAAATAATCATGTTTGAAGAATCATTTTTAAAAAAAAAAGCCTTTATTCAGATTTCATAAGAGATTTTATCAACAGGCTGTACAGTTGATTTATCAGTGCAGCTTTTGGAAACGCTGAACTCCAGTCGTTTTTCAAAGGCTTTGTTATTTGCCAAGTATCCACAGAAAACAAGGAATTTGACTTCGGTTTGAGCTGCACTCTCTCTGTACGGCATGTACAAATATACACTAAACATGGAATAAATCACAGTAATAAAAAGTGCAAATGAAATGTGCAATAAGAAAAAAAAAATGCCCTGGCCACAGACTGAAGATTTCAGAGTGCCTAGGCTTATGGTTCGGCAAAACTCTTAACAATGTGAAAAAATAATTACGTGGGAAAACACATTATTATTATTATTATTATTATTATTATTATTACTCCTGGCATTTTTAAATGGACCGCAATGGAAAGAAGTCTGTTCACTTTCTTGTCATCGTTGTATTTTTAATGCATTTACAATTATGTACTTACATTGAACTTACTAAATAAAATCACACATGCATGCACTCACACATATATGTACACAGACGCCACTTCACTTTTAATATATAAATGATTTGCCAACCCTTGTTGAAATGCGTGCGAGTCCAGAATGTAATTATCAACATCCATTGTTCAGTATTCTTAGCCAATATCTGAAGTTTCTCCAAAAATATTAGTCTATCAACACTCCGTTTTGGTGGCGTTCATCCTTGCACCAAAATACATAAACATACTAACCGGCAAATGTCAGCTCTCCCCAGTTTATCCATGATCGAAGCCGTACGCACACAAAGGCCTCTTGGCTATTTTAATAAAGATGGCTGTCTGTTGTGGCACAGAGGGTTTGTTAAATGTGCGACCACTAATTAGATGAACGCACTTTTAGGCATTAATGGCATAATTTGCTCCATCTTGACCATCTATGGTGCACGGTCTAAAGTGTACAGTGAATTTGGATCGTGTTTCCGTTTCACTCTTTCCAGTAGAATTACACCTCCACCCCCAAAATTGCTAGATCATGCATATGAACTTCCACAGTTCAAAAATATGTTCCAGGAGAGAGGTGGTGGTGGTTGATATAAGACTTTTATTATGTCTATAGGAATCAAAATCTGTCCATCAGATGTCAGATTCTGGCATCTGACACCTTCTGTTGAAAGCTCTGACTGCTAACTTTAATGTGAACTGCAGGATATTTAATGGGAGCTTTTAACACTGCGCTGCTGGCCGCTTGTAAGAATAAATTTAAAAAAATTAATAATAAGCACATTAGCGATCTGTCATATCGTTTCCAAAAAAACATTACTCCACAGAAGATGGTATGAGTGACTGAAAGCCATAATCAAACCACTGTGGATGCACTGAATGATTACTACTTCCAAATTAATTAATTTTTGGCATCATGTTTTTTTGTTATTTCATCTATTTTTTGTTTGTGTTATTAAAACATTTTCATGACCTGGCGAGGGCTCTTGTTGGCCTGGCGATGCTGGTTTTATTGCCTCTTAAATTTTAACAATTCAGTTTCGTTGAGTTTCCTATGAACAAGACTTATTTTTTTTTTCTTTGTCTTGTTCTTTTCCAGTTTTTGTAGTAACAAAAAATCCTTCTGTTCCACTCCACCATGCAGCTGTTCAAACGTTGCACTATCCAGTCACAGCCACCGCAGCCTATCGCTGCTTTGAAAGTGTCACACGTGTCTTGGTGGCTTCCCTCACTTGTCTCTTTCATGCACATTCACTCCTTTTTTTTTTTTTTTTTTTTTTTTTTTTTTAGAACTGCCTTCTCCAGGTAGATTTATCACACAGTTCCACACTGTGTATTTCTTAATGTTTGATGGAAATTAAGTCAGGCATATTCAGCATGATTTGGAAACACGTATCCATCTACTGACTTGTTTAAAGAAAACTGGCTGCAAAATTGATGACTTCTATTCAAAATAATCCTTCTGTTTAGTCTGTCCAATTACTTATGCCCTCTAAAATGGCAGGACTGTGTATAAAAATGACCATAATTACTACTACGTCTTCTTGTGAACGGGTAGAACATGTCCAAAAAAGGGTATAGTTAAACTTAACAAACATAATTGTGTTTGTGAGGATTATGAGGTCCAAATTGTAGTTCATCGTGGTTACCGCTAACAAACCAAATTTGTTCTTTGTGAGCTACTTTTATGATTGGGTCTGATCTTACATTTTGTACCTGAGCTTTTGCCAAATCTGCCACCAGTTTGGCTCGATCACTGTTCAATTAAATGTTGACCGCTGCTTTTTCTTTCTGTGGTTAAGCTCCGTCTGTTCACAGGCTTGGAGGGCATTCTAACATTTCTGAAAAAATACAATTAGCATTATTTTCATCAGCTGATGAGAATGGATGAAGGCAAGACTGTTATTACTTTTAAAAGCAATGTGGAAAAATATATCTTGAAGACACAGACAATTTTTATAGTTTACTGGGATTTTAGCATCCGTTCAGTTTGATACCTAAAGCTGCAGTGTGTAGGATTTAGGGGTGTTTATAAGCATAAATGGGAGAATTACCTGCAACAACAAACTGATGCATTTTCATAAGGTTGGAGTAAGTTCTTCCATGTCTACATGGGAGCAGCTGCCCCCTATGCAGGCCGGCATTTTGCATCCCCATGTTTGTACAGTAGACCACAGTACAACCAGAAAACTTGAAATAAAAAGAATACTCTGTTGTTGCTCTCCTGTACACTTCTACTGGTTGTTTGTGCAGGCTAAAAAGTTTAAGAACTTAATTTTTGAGAAATGGAGGATCAGAACTATTGCTCATCACAAAAGGAGTCAAGGGAGCAGAATCCCCATCACCAAAGAAGGGAAAATGTGAAGCAGTTTTGTAACTGGCAACTGCATAATGCATTTTATACCTCAACCGGATGTGGATCCATGGGTTTACCAGTGGATCCAGTACCCCTGGATCCGTTGTAGCGGAGCCACATTGTGCCAAACTACTTTCCCTCTGCCATCTTTCCTGGCAGAAGGACAATAGTTCCACACAAAATGAATCCCCAATTTTGTTAACGTATCGTTTTCGTAAAAATACAGTAACGGTTGAGGTCTAAAAACAAAATACCCCTCGTCTTGGGAGCAATATGAGTGGAGGATCCAGCTCGTTGGGGATCCCCAGCTCACTGGATCCTCTCACATTGCTACCCAGACTCAGGATGTTTTGCTATAGACCAGTGGGTTTTAGCCTCGTGGTTAGAGTGCCTGCCTCCTCTTCAGGAGATTGTGAATTTGCTCCCTGGGGGGGGGGGCACAACAGAGGTTAAACATCTCAACCTTTCTGGGGGTGGTTGACAAGCGGTTAAGTGTGCTTGTTTCAAGTGTGGAAGGTTCCCAGTTCAACCCCACCCCTACCCATCTCCATGTAATATACAGTTATGTCAGGATGGGCATCCGGTATAAAACTTGTGCCAAATGAAGATGCAGATCTACCTCGAATCTGCTGTGGTGACCCCCGAATGGGGTGGGGGGAGCAGCCGAAGGGACTTACTTTTCTAATGCATTCTGCAGCCTCACCACTGGATGACACAAACTCCTCCATACTGTAGCTTTGAAGTCTGATGCATGTGTGTATGTATGTGACTGTATGTCTGCGCGCACACACAACAAACATGAATTTAAGCAGAATAAAAGCAGACTGGAGACAAAAGTTCTGCTATCAGGAATGTTGGTGTTTTTGCCAAGTGCTGTACCTTATCCTGTTCCCTTCACATCCATCATATAATTATGGTGCACAGTAAGAACCAAAGGTATGTTCTGTGTTTTTAAAAGACTTACTGGGGAATAAAACTGAAGAATGATTGTTGCAAAAATATGACTGAAATCTGGTTCACTGGAGAGGTGAGAAGAACCCAAACTAAAGCTTTTGATCGCTGTCGCTCTGAGTGAACAGAGGTGAAAACACCTCATTGTTGAATATTTGTTTGCTGTGTGGCCTCCAAAAAGGTGTCATCGGTTCCTCCTCACTGCTTTATTGCTGCAGGTGTTTCATTGTCTGAGCAGCCAAATAACAGCCATGTGGAAAAGTAAGTTATCTATAACTTAATTAATAATGTGAGTCTCATCTCCAGTTCTTCAGTCTGAAGTTTAACAAGCACGGCAAATCATCTTAACTTTGTGGTACAAAGACGGGGGGCTGTGCCAACAGGGTGGAGATAAGTTCATAATGTATACTGTAATTATCTTCTCTAATTACTGGCAACAGAATATAATCGTGAAATGGCAAAGCAGCGTTTCACATCACTGCTAACCGATTATTACTGTGCGAAGTGCAGCTTTTCCCACAGGGCACCGCTGAAGGAACTGACAGCTTAAAGTACAAACCAGTGTGAGCGTTTGAGGGAATGAAGTTCCAGAACGTTGGAAGAAAGCGAATGTAAATATGTTTTTGTTGTTTGTCTCTGTGCCACTGACATGTTCTTCCTCGCTGTCTCAGAAACGGAGAAAGGAGCCAAGTTAAATATCTGCCGTGACCTCAAAGCTCGGAATATTTCAGAGGGAAGCATTTGTTAGTTTGTGGATTTAGATAACAGATTGCATGTATTTTGTGGTCCGTTAGTTGCCAGGTTTTGGGAACGGGTGTACCACACACTGCCATGGAATATTAGGCAATAATATACTGTAGTTTCTTAAGTGTGACTATTTTGAAGTGAGTCGTCTGTAAAATATCGTACCTCGGAGAAGTGTCATGAATCTGAGCTCGTGTGCTCATGAACCGAGCTGTGCTGTTGAAGGTCAGACTAAATAATTTAAGCCCTGTAAAAAAGACTGAATTGAACATGATCCGATTCATATCCCCTGCTGGGCGTCTGTTTCATTGTATGACCTTCAGTAACACTAAAGATCCCAATTCAAACAACCACTAAGTAAGGGTCGATAAATGTCAATCTTCATACTCACAGCAGGGGGCAGTAAATATTTGTCAAGAGCACAATGTGCCCAATTATATGGAGTAAGGCTAAGTATTTACAAGGATCTTACTATACGATTGCACTGCAGTACATTCTAGTACTCTAGATAGTTTATTCATTCATTCTCCGCCGCTTATCCAGGCCCAGGTCCCTATCTTCAGCAAAGTCCTCTTGTCTGTCAGCTAGGTAGCCTAATATTTAAACTACATTATTCTGATAATTCATTCAAAATGAATTATTTTGCCTTTTTGGCACTCTACGACTAGGAGGCGCTCTTATTTTTCAGATAAAACAACACAGGGATGGCATCAAACATGATACACTTTTCACTTATGGTGGCAACATAGTGACACTTACTAAACCAGCTGAACTATTAAAAACACAATAAATCAACAATAACAACATTTTTAAACTAACATGAACCACAATAGCAACATTTAAAACCCCAAAACCCAGAACTTTCATAATGCATTGCAGCACAAGAATTTACAGGTTTAGCGAGCAGCCAGTTTAATTTTGCTGAGTATCATCATGACATTAAATTGTTTTCACGATTACACATTTCTTAATGCAGTTCAGGTTATATGATCAGTTGATCCAAAATGCAAAGCAAAAATATTGACAGCAGTGTGTAAATTACTATCACCCAAGACACACACTGCTGTAAACATTTCACCTGGCAGTTAAGGTTTCATTCAAAGCTGTATTTACACAATTAGATTAGACATAACTTTATTAATCCCTTGGGAAGACTCCCTCAGGGAAATTGAAGCTCCAGTAGCATTGTATAGCAGCACACAGGGTAAGAAGCACACAGTATCAAAAGTGAAAGCAAAAAACAATTTGCAAATATAAATGCCAGAGATACTGCTCGCTACTGGTTTACTGGTTACCACTGTTCCTCTCTTTCCTGTTACAACCCCACCCCCCACCGGGTGAGTGTGATATTGTAAAATAATCTAAAATGACTCTTAAGAAATTTACAGCTACTGATAAATTATTACTATTTACAGTCTGTCATAATTTTCTTCAACTGTACAGTGTAAGGAGTAAACCTTTGGGTCATTGACAGTCTAGATAATGATGTTCTACAGGTAATTGCAAAAACTTTCTTCTTTGCTTTGTGCCATAGTTTCTCTTTATATTTTATTATTAATTTGTCTATTTCCTTGGTGAGGCACTTGAGTTGTTTTGGCACTTAAAGCCAAACATGCAGCCTCTGTAGCATCTCTAAACTTGATTCTCTTCCTTGATGACTCTGGTTTATGTCCCACAGTTGGATTTGTGTTCTTGGCTCAGAGATGTCTGCATAAAGGGAAAAGAACATTCTGCATGTTCAGTCACAAAAACTGTCTTTGATCTCCAAATTGCAGCCACATGCCACATAAAATTCCCCTCATTGCCATACTTCTGTATGATGTGCAGAGAGACTTGACTTTGGTATCTCATCATACTGTGAGATTATCAGTGCATCTTCTGTTTTTGTGCAGTATTTATGACATGCAACGCAGCTCCGACTGCTTCTGATTTGTTCCATTATGCAAACGCAAAACGCTTTTTGTCTCCGATTTAAATTCTTTTCACGCGCAGCTGGTGCATATTGATGCTAATGGAATTAAACCGATGCTCCAGGGCTTGAAGCGTGATGTAACGAGTGATCTTTAGTGCGTGCAGTTTGTGTACTTGGCGCTGAGTTAACGGATGGAATGATGAGAAACGAAAGAGCGGATTGGGCTGCGTTGGCCAGTGGTGAAGTGTGAGCAGCTGTAGGAGGATGTCAGTGTGAGGACTGCAATAATTACTGCAGCATGCACTGCGAGTCGACACGGTCCAAGTGCAGCTGTTTCCTCTGCTGTTGAAAGCACTTCAAAGGATGTAAGGTAGACCTTTATTATTTTTTATTTATTTTTGTCCACGTGCAGCTGTGAATACCGATAAGAGGGTTTGATGGCCTGTGACGCCATTTTCAAAAGTAAATATCGTTAAAATGTAATGGTCACAGTGCTGTCACACAGAGCAGGAACTGACACTGAAGTGTGGACAGGACCACTCAAAAGATTTATCAACCCGAGGGTACCAGGAGGTTTTTTTTTTTTTTTTTAAATAGACTCACCCTCCATCCCCCAGAGCGGTGTCCTCTTCCCATCAACACAAAAGAGCAGAATGACCAAACTGGGTCAGGTTTCCCTTCTACACCATGTATACTCTTCCCTGGATGATTATCTTGTCAGTTCATACCTCTGCATTTTTATTTTTTATTTTACAGTATAAGAGCGCAGAACAGAGACTGATTTTTCATACAAGAAAACTGATCAAATCCAGGCACATTCTGTCCCCTATGTGCCTTCTGGAAAACCACAGCTGAAATTTCACATCTTTTAAAGGATTTGGGGTTTTGCCACAACAAAAAGTTGCACGACTGACAGTTTCTCTTGCCACAACCACACAAGCCTGTAACTCCTTCCCCGTAGTCTTGGTGCTTTCCCTCGCTCTGTTTGTGAGAACTGCCAACTTGTACAGGTTTGCACTTCTTAGTGATTGATGCAAATGAAATCCAAGACATGTTCAGTGATTTTGGGAATGTTCATGTATCCATCCCCTGACTTGTCTTACGAAAACTAACTGTAAAAGATGATTATAAAAAGAAAAAGTATATGTTTTATCTACATTTGTATACATTTTTACACTTTTGGTTGGGGGGGGTTTATAAGTGTTTGGTTCTGCCCACACCCTTTTGGACACATGGACACATTGTCGGATTGTTTTCTTTGCTTTTGCTGTGAAGTTAATTTGTTATTTGGGGTCTGTGTGTGCCAAATAAATTCATTCATTTGTATTAAAAATAATACATAGATGTTGTCTAGTGACTTATAGGCTCTAATAGAGTCCTTGTGTACAGATGGCTGGAATTCCTGAATGGTTAGTGCAATATTTTTGTTAAGCTCCTTGAATTAAAGGTAATGGTCTACACCATAAGCACATTGATTTTGTTCCACTCCCCCCCCCCCCCCCCCCAAGAAACTCTGTTGTGATTAAAAGTACAAAAATCACCACTGTCCAACTACTTAAGGACCTGACTGTCTTGCCCACAACCAAGTGATACATTGGCCTCGCTTGGATAATGCAGAAAGAATTCCTCCAACAAACAATGTTGTTGTTGCATTTTTTTTTTAAAAGGTATTTTTAAAATGTCTTAAGTTGACCTTTACTCTCGAAGGGGAGGGGGGGGGGTTTGAAATCTTTACATAATTAGCCTCTAAGAAAGGCATATCATGTGCTTCTATCAGAAACTGATGGTTTTAAGTGATGGGGGTTAAATATTTTTAAAATTAGCACCGTGGCAGCACTGAACACTGCCGGTTATCACACCACGCTAATAAAGCTGAGCAAGCCTGATGCTCCATCAGGTACGCAAGATTATTATTTCATAGAGAAAACTTACAGGGTGAACGGTTTATGTAGAATATTTTGTTCCCCGGTTTGTTTTCTTCGTTGTATGCTGAGCAAATAAACATGTGCGCCCACAGCTATATTGTGCGCCTCCCCCGTTTTGAATCGGCAGAAGCAATAATTTTAAAGCTGTTGCCTGCTGCTACAGAATATATAGAGAGGAAACACTGGAGAAGAACATCTGCGTGACTGTTAATGTCAAATTGTAAGAGGGTCCAGTCCTCACCTGAGGTAACTGGTCAGCGTTCAAGTCTGACAACCATTCAGAAGGACTAAAAGCACCTGGACACTAAAGACTTGGATCTTCATTCTCCTGAAACGATATATCGGCATCACCAAACTGTCCAGCAACCTCATTCCATAAACTCTTTCCAGACATCTCTTTCTCTCAAAGAACTCCTGCACTTATTTGTTTGTTTAATTTAAGATTTGAGGTTCAGTTTTTTTTTGTTTTTTTTTTAATCAAAAACCTACATAAAAAAATAGACTAACAAACAGAAACATGATTTGAGGCTCTCTTAGTGCTGTAATGGAAGTATACATAGTCGCCATTTGTTGCAACTCGAGATCTGTTTGATAGTGGCGTTCACAGGCATAATCATGTTTTGCTTTGCCAACGTTTTCCTGGGCCAGCCTTGTCAGATGAGCATCACTCTGGAATCCCAGCTGGTGAAGAATGGAAACACTCCCACCAGCAACAGCTTTGGCCAAAATTACACCTAGTTGGCACTTCCTGAATATTTCGCAAATTCTGTGATATATGAGTATGTTATGTTTGGTGCACTTTTTAGCTTTCCTAGTGTCATAAATTCTAATGTGACAGAATAGTCTTGTAGCTCACAGTAATTTTTGGGGGGCTTGAGGACTGTTGTCTTGTGCAGACCTGTATCTCAGGCTTTCTTGTTACTGATCAAACCAAAGGCTTTGGGTCACTTCCACAGTGTGCACCACTCTTTCTGCACACTTTCTCAGGCTCGAACAATAGACCCCTCGTTGCTGGCCCCTCGTAATCCTCTTTTCACCCACCTCCTTCTCTTTCCTCCCTTTAGCTTCTCTCCAGCGAGCTTCCTCTAAAGGCCAGGCATCCTGCAGCGTTGTCAACATCAGCCAGTCACTCCGGGAGCTTAAGAAAATGTGAATATTTGGAGATGCTGGCAGGCTGCTGATGTGTAAGCTAAATATTTTGAAACAATGAGTCATTTCAGGCTCTTTTTATTTTTTAAGGAAACTTTAAAGCTCAACTTCCTCACTGCATATGTGTTTATTTGTCCACATGAAGGTACAAGCCAAAAGAACTTATTTTACCATATACCATCCACAGTTCATATAAAGTGCTTCTTCTCCTTCAGTTCTTGATGTATTTTGATTCTAATGGTTTTGATTGATTCATTTAAGCACCATTCACAATTCTTGCTGAAGAAAATTTTTAATTTTACGGAAAATGTACTCTTTGTGGTGGAAACACTTCATCCAGAATGCTTCTTCTCCCTCAGTTTTGGTTAGATTTTATTTCTGATGGTTTGCTTCACTGTTCACAATTTTTAATTGCTGAATTTTGAAATTGTGAATTTTGGGGAAAATAATAGATTTTTAGTGGCGAAAACGTTGACATTCATTCAGAATTCCATGGTTGCTGAGGCAGATTTCAAGAAAATGTACACACTCATGTAAAGATTTTAGAAAAAGCTCTCAATTACTAGCAAATGCTGTGTGTAAATTGTCCCATGACAGCTTACACATGGCTGTAAACATTTCTCCTTGTACTTCAGGTTTCATTCAGAAGTGTATTTACACAACAGTGCAAATGCTGAAATGACTTACAAATTTTACAGCTGTTAAGAAAGAATTTTATTTGCAGTATGTGGTCATTTTCTTCAAGTGCTAATGTGACCAAAGGGTAAGAGTCTTCAGTCAGTTTCATTACCTATTAACTCCTTTACTGTAGGCAAGGCAGAACATCATTCCATAACAGCTCACCAAGGGCATTCCCAACTCACATTGAAATTTCTTGAAAAATTTACTGTAAAAACAAATGTTGAATTTGAGTAATCCTGCAAAATCCCAAAGACCTCTTACAAATAGCTTTTGGTGAGTCTTGGCATATGTATTCTAAGATTCACCACTTGTTTGTTTGTTTTGTTTTCACTAGATTGGGTTGAAAAGGGAAGGGGGGAAAAAGGTAATTGGGTAGTTCCAATCTACCAATCTTGTCAATTGTGCTCAGTGAAGCTCTAGTGCTGGTGTTACACTATGATTGAATTGTCAGTTGAAAGTACAATTTAATATGGACCACTGGCGATTCTGCTAGATTGAAGTTTCTCCTGTGAGCAACAGTCAAACCTCCACAGGCTAGATTGTGTTAGACTTTAGCTAATATTTCATTAACAGAGTCAACCGATGGAGGAAGGTGGAGGTTAATGTTGAGCAAAGGGGAAGTGAGTTGAATATCGTTGTTGTTGTTTGTCTTATCTGTATCCTTTCATGACAAGAATTGTCAACTGAAAGTTTTTGGAAAATGTCGATCATTTTCTCTTTCTCTCCGAACACAGATTTGCAGTACCGTTAAACATCCAAACATTGCGTGGCTCTTTTCTTTTCTTTACAAATAAAAATCTGATCTCTCTCCAGCCTTGGCACTTGCCTTGATGTATTTTTGAAGGCATTCAGTAAAAACCTAATTATTCACTGAACTCTCTCTTTATACATGAAAATACTATTTCTTCTTCAATGAATGCCAAGTGATGAGTAATTGTAGATCAAGGCTTGGTGCTGGGCGGGCTGACTGAGAGCCAGTGTTTGCTGGGGGAGACCTTGGTGGCCAGCCATCCGGATCACTGATGGGCTGTTCAGGAATAAAACGGACCTACTTATGAAGTCAGTCCTCCATCCCAGTCTTTAGTGAGCATTATTGTTGCTCATGTTGGAGAGTTTGAAAGGCAGCGATTGGCCAGAAACCCTCTTCAAATAAACAATAAGAGTGCGGATACAGGTGGATAATGGGCATTCGCATGTAAACCTCAAGCCAGACCTGCTGTTGAAATATTAAGCTTGTTTTTGAAGTGGGTGATGCAGAATTTGTTCTTGGCGTCTGACTCTGTTTATGTAGTGGAATTAAGAACAGGGGTTTCTTCCAGAATACTGGAGCGAAGCCTCCTCAGCACTCGTGTTGCAAAAGCTTGATTAGGGCCTTGTTGGTTATCAACATCATGCTCATGTTTGAGACTTTTTGTGGGTGGCCATTAGTGGTGATCGAGTCCCAGTTATGCTTTCCCTCTTCATAGAGAAACTGAGCTGTTCAGATTGCCTGTGATGTCTCTAACTTACGCCTTTACAGTTGCTTGAATCCATAATCAGTATATCCATGGAATATACTTTATAAGTGAGCTTTGTCTTTTCCATTGCTGGTCGGTCCCTTGTGTTGGCTGCGGTCTGGTCCAATATGACGTAACTACTTGTGCGGCCAGTGGAAGGCCAAGGTTGTATGTTTAATGCACTTTATTCAGTGCTTTCTCTGAGTTCATATGTGGTTTGCACAAAAACATCAGTTTGTCATGGTCTTTCTGTGCCCCTGTTTACATGGAGTGACATAAATTGTTGTTAAAGCTGACTGGTAATTTACATTAACCGTGACATACTGCATATGTGGCACAGCCGTTATTGTCCTTGCATGCTCATATATCTGAAGAACAGATTGAAGCCTACTGTGCCGTTGTTATAATGTATTGTTATTTGACATGTGATTGAGTTGTGCTGCTAATGTTGACATTATGTATATGATTGACTGGTATCAACCTGTTTTTTTTTTTAACTGGATGTCACTGGGAGTGCACATGAAACTGTCTTCTCTTTAGGTGCCCTTAAACAAATTGAAGTGCAGATGGGACGTCATGCCTCTAAAGTCTGCAAATAACATTTAAAGAGCCCATTTAAACATTTAAGGCTGGATATTTGCAAAGATTTCATGATACGATATGTACCAAGATACATGGGCCCACGATGTGATAGTAAGTCGCCACAGCAGATACGAGGTGGACATACATGTTGATTTGGCACACGTTTTACGTTGGATGCTGTATCAAGCAAGCAGTTAAATTGATACACTATTGTTCAAAAACACATGTTGCAGTACTTAACTGACTAAAATTCCATTTGAGTTGATTTAGATTTGTTTATTTAGCACAAAATAAACTCATACAAAAAATAATGTATATACATAAAACAATGAGAGGAAAAAAAGAAAATACAATATAAGTAATGTGCAAGGGAGTGGTGGAAGCCAAAAAGGCTTATAGAGAATTCACTCCTGAACAAAGCAAACATAACAGAATTACACAATTGTATCCAGATTATAACAAGTCAGTGTAAATACTCTTGCAGGATCTTTGCTTTTTAGTCCACTTTTATATGTATATAAGGATAGATGATTTTACAAGACGTACCGTATCATTCCAAGATTTAACGCCATGATATCTGATGTGATGCTGATAACGAGTCACTCTATGCAAAGGTAAATGCAAATGTGCAGCCTGCCTGGACGGATAATTATGAAATTGATGGTTATGCACAAATAATATTTAATGAAGGAAGGCCACTTAATATCATAGAGACCTCTGAAAACAAACGTACAAGTCAAGAAAATATTTATATGGAAAATATTTAAGAGCTGCAGTTTAAAAAACAGAGTTGCACTTGGAGCACAAGGTTTCGAACAAGTAGCTATTCGAACAAATTTTTTTCTGTAGAAGAAATATATATATATATATATATATATATATATATATAGTTGCAAAGGTGCTTCCCCATACAATATTACAATAACTTAAATATGGATAAACTAAACTATAATATAATGTTAAGACATTTGTGATGTACTAAGTATCTTATTTTGCTTATAATTCCTATTGACTTGGTTTTTTTTTTTTTACAGACATGATCAATATGTTCTCTCCAAGACAGCTTCTCATCTATCCACACACCCAAAAACATGTAGATGAGACCCTTGATATTATTTCATTATCAGTTCAAATTTTAATTAAACCATGATTACATTTTTTTTGACAGCAAATAACATAAAATTCCATAACTTAGAATAACAAAATTCTGACAAATGTCTTCTTCACTCTTGACACATTTGTTGTCCTAAGAAAGTTGATTTCAATACCAAATCAAAAAAATATTATTTGGAAGTGCGAAATGTATTTAACTAAAACATCTGAAATGGCAGGTGTGACCCATTAAGCTAAAACACTTTCCTAAATCCCATCTCTCATGGCTGGGAAAGGAATTACATACTACCAGCACCGCAGAGAGGGTGCCAGTGGACCTCAGTCTGCAGTTCATCTCCACCTTAAAGACACTAACCACACGTTTGAGGACAAGGAACTTAAAATCTTAGCCAGAGAGAAGAAATGGTTTGAAAGAGGGGTGAAGGAGGAGTTGTATGTGAAACAGTTGAAACCCAGCCTCTACCGGGGAGGGGGTCTGAGACACGCTTTGTCCCCTGTTTACAATGGGGTACTCAGGTCAAAGCAGTTTCAGTCTTTTGTTTCAGTCATTCACATCATCAGGAGACTCATCAGGAGAGGCGTCAGTCCCATCGTTAAGACGGACAGCTACCCTGTCATTAGGAGGGTGCTAACTAGAGCACAATAGGTGCTAATTAAAGCAATTGTTTAGTCATTAGCCTATAGCAGTCTGCCTCTCGGTAAGACGAGTCTGGTTAGGTTTAAAACTCCAGGTTTTGTAGCTTCTGTTTGTTCTTCTCTACAAGGGTCAAGACAGAAGTCAGACTACCAGAGCAAGAATTTTAGCTCAGGAAGCGTCTGAGATTTGAAGCGAAACGTCCTTGCATCAAGCAACCCAGTCCAGTCAAAGATTCAAGCTTCTCTGCTATTTCATTATGTGGTGACTGTGCATGTTAAAAGATGCCAACATAGCCCAAAATAAGAGGGTCATTGGTTATCGTGTATGTCTATCAGAACCCAAAATTTTAGAGGTGAATATGCAGTAGTATATACGTTATATACTAGCACTGTAATGGCAGAGTTAACCCTCAAGAAGCGCGGGGCGCTGCACTGAGAATTTATCCATTTTAAAACCTACGCTGCACTGTAGTTGCAGAAATGACCCTTTAGTGCTGAAAAAGTGCTTCTGTTTGGACAAGTGGGTTGTGGGTTTTTATTGTGGAGTGGATGGTGGAAGAAAATTTGTAACAAGAAAACACCACGTCATATCTCTTTTGTCTTCATTTTCCACAATAATTCCACATTGGCAAGAGTGTTTTGTTTCATTGTATGAAAATTGCTGACTGAACCTGCTTTTGTAAAAAGTAGGGCAAATCGAGATAATTGTGCCCTCATTAAATGCTCTTGTGGCTTTGTTGAGTCTCTCATTTTACTGAAGAGAATTGACTGGACTGAAGAAGGTGTCCCATACAAAGGTCTCTGGACTGAACCGGTCCGGCCCGGTTCATTTGGTGGGACCACCCAGGCTGATGTAGGGGACGACATGAATGAACATTGTGCAGCACAACAGCTTTTCAGACTTGTGTCTTTCTGGAAGAAGGACTAATATTGGAATACACGGTAAAGTATGTCCACAACAGCAGCGTGACCTCAAGCTTTAATAACTCATCTTTAAAAAAAGTTGTACTTTGGTTGACCTAGTTTTTGCTCAGTCTCAGAAGAGTGTGTGTGTGTGTGTGTGTGTGTGTGTGAGAGACTCTTTACTTTCTCTCTTCCCAACATTTTGGCAACATTTCTGAAACACTTGAAATATTAATGCAGTAGAACGCCCTAACTGTGGAGACTGTGTTCATTCTAGTTAGAGGTATGAAGGATCACAAATCCAGTGGTTCGGATCAGCGCACACTTTCGTTATATGTCATATCATTTTTTAGATCACAAAAAAAAAGGAAGCGAGGGTAAACTAGTGGCACAGCACTGTGCAAAGGTCCAGGGACTGGGATGTCTAGAAAATGAAACTTGAAGTTTCCTTTTGGGTCTCGTTCTGGTTATGCAATCAAGATGTCTTGTGAGCATTTAACCTTTCAATGGTGGAAATATTTGTCTTTTAAAATCCTTAGTTAGAGCCCCACAAAGACTAAATGCATTTTTAGTCCTAATAGCTGTTGTATTGGCAATCCCTGAGTGATGAGGAAGATCATGTGTTGATCGATTCCCGAATGGGATGGTGGACCTGGAAACAATCTACATCCAGGGATGATATAGAGATGCTGGTGCACGGATTTGTTTAACGTGGGAATGTTGTCGCACGTTGACAAACATGCGGTACTTGACAGAGCCTTAGCCTGGTGTGATGGCTGGGAAATCCCAGACAGTCGGGGTCTGAGGACCTGCTGCAGTCTTCATCCACCTTCACAGCCGTTGGGTTACAAACCATCACCTCCTCCGCCAGATCCACCGTTGAGGATTTCTTGTTTCACCAGAGCCCCGTTAGTCATCTCATGTTCAAGGTTCCTGGTGTGTGTGTGTGTGTGTGTGTGTGTGTGTGTGTGTGTGTGTGTGTTCATGGTTACCGTAGCAGCCACTGGGCACACATAGTCCGCACTGTGTTTCAACCCAACAAGGAATCCCCTACATGATCTATTACCCGGGTGTCACAACAAGGAGGAGGGGTTGGATTTTGACACCCACATAATACCTGTAACACCAAGACTGCAACATGATGTAGTCTTTTCGGCAATACAGTACTAATAATATGAAGATTATTTATGTTGGGGCCTTTAGAACATCTCCTTTTCTAGATGTCGTCTGCAGGATGTTTTAAAGTGGGGAGGTACAATTTTGGAATAAATCAAATGACTCAGAATTACAGAAAATATTTCAGGGCCATAAAGGCCTCTGAGCCAGTGTGACAATGAGCAATAGCAAAGAATGTTTTGTGCGGTCTGCTCGTGGTAGGTTATCTGTCAGATAATATAAATATTATTTAAGAAAACTCATATCTGCTGTCTCACTGCAGTCAGTCACGTGAAGCAGCGGCTGCTGAGATCTTGACCAGTTGGCCGGTTGTCTTAACAAATGGAAGTGAGCACATAAACACAGCAGAAAGCTCCAGTCGTGCAGACTCTTATTAACTTGCTATTTCTAAGAACGCTGACCTGCTGTTTATATCTCAAAGCTCTTAGCTCAGATGCTCTCATACGTTTTTGTATATTTTACATGGTTTCAGTCTTCTGCCAGATTCAGTCAGAAGATGTGAAGGCTGAGTCGAGTTTATGTTAACGCTGCTACCCTAAGACTCCTGAGGGAGTAGTGGTTTGCCCCCCTCCTCGCACGCGCCGTGTTTAGTGGATTTAGTACTACTTCCAGGTCAAGTCGGGTCTGAGAGCATGCGCTGGTGCTGAGCGTCACTGCATCTCACAAACCACACAACCACCGTGGGTCCTGCTTGGGTCCACAACCACCAAGACAGACAGCCAGTCCATCCCCACTACGGGTGGGGGACAAATATTGATTCACAGTCTTTAATTTTATAATATAAGAATCAACTTGCAGTCCAGAATCGTCCAGTTCTTTAAGTTCAGTTGCTGGTTGAACTGAGGTAGACATGCAGTACCCCTCTCATTCAGCAGAGGGAATTTATTGTCGCCTTCATCTGAGTAGTGCATGAAGTAACTCATATCAAACAGTTAAAAGAAGGGGAAAAAAATTATGAAAGGAGGATTTTATGCAGAGATCAAATTGACCACAGAAAATTTAAAGGAGGCGAGAGAGTGTAAATTTAAGGATTTGGGTGAGCCTTTACTTGTTTGTCAGCAGGTTGAAATGCGTGTTTGAATGTGTGTTGGCCTGAAGCAGGTAGTTCTGTACTGAAAAACCAAGCTGCCGACTCCCTCAGCTGCCTGCTGTGCTCAGAGTGGCCCACTTCTGTGGTGGAAGCACAACACTGTGTCCAGTTTTCACTTTGAGCACAGAAACATTTAACCCAGTATAGCTAAAAGATTTCCATGCATGAAGTGCCATGGCAGACATGAGGAGATCCCAATTCAGTTGAAGTTGTCCAGCCCTGTTTTTACAAAGCCAAGTGTGAGGTTAAAAAGACATCAGCAGGCAGTTTACTCTAAAAGGTGTTTTAATAGTTTCATCATAAAATATGCAATATGGTTCTCTTAGGCATGGGGGGGTGGGTGGGGTGGGGGTGGTTGGGGGGGGGGCTCAAATATGATGTGCATTGTCATTGTAAATATGATTTATGACAGAGCCTCTAAGGCAATATTTAACTTTTCCCCATAGTCTAGCATTACAAAAAGCAAACAAAGCACTATATAATATGATATCAAATTGCAGTACTTGCAGAGCCGCTTTATGTATCATGATGTGTATCGACTAGGTACTCAATGTGTATCAGAAGATGAGTGTAACATCTCAGCCCTAATCCTCACCTCGAGAAAGTAACCATCTATGTGCCACAGTGAGGTGAATTGTGGATGTTCCCTTGATCTTCTGCAGGGTTCCTTGGTGCTTGCGTTTTGGATCATACGTAGTGAAAGGCTCCATATGTACAAACATCTTGATGCTGGTGCTCCCTCACAATGCAAGTGATAACCCTTAGTCTCTCTAAGTAATTGTACATTTGACACTCATTCCAGTGGTACCCATCGATACTCTGAAGACCTAGTACAAAAGAAATCTGGTCAACTCATTACAGTACTGATTTGCATCCAAACCATAAAACCGTACAGTAAGAGTGGATACATCAGGACCCTAAAGATTGGAAAATTAATTCTCCTGTAACTGTAGCTGTATCACCAAACGCTTTTGTCCAGTGACCTCATAACACTTCCCAAGTGTCGTTCTCAAATGGTCCCAAGACTCAAAATTACAAAAGGTGGATGTTCTCACTTGAGTGCTCAATGCACATATATTGGTGATTAGAACATTGAGTTTGGCCAGTCAAATTCGTGATGAATCTCAACCTGGTATTGCTAACCTTTGAGGTGACAAATGTAAACTGTTTCCAAATTGGAGGTGGATATCTTTTTAAAAAAATTCTTTAACAAAGAGTAAAAGATTTTATTATGTTTTTAAAAATATCTGAGGTGTCCTGGCCTAGACGGACAGCATCATACAAGCTAGCTAGTGAGTGTAACTCTTCTAGAAACCAATCAGAGATAGTTATAACTATGCTTCTCGTTACTTTTATAGTGGAAGCAGCAGAAGTTTGCAGTCTGTTAGAAGACATGTCTAGAGAGTGCAAATATCTTTCTTTGAAGTAATTTTTCCATTTATTACCAAGGTAGTGACCAAGAGCTGGCTGACATGGGTAGTACCTCAAACTGACTTTTTATACTAGACTGCGAGCAAGTATGTGTCAGTTACTTTTTCTGTAGTGTGAAATTTCTGGGCATAACAGATACAAGTCCTTTGCAGGTTAATTCCCAGGTGAGTCTGGTATGAATTTTCAACTGGGTGGATTGGGACAAATGAAGATTAGGGATCTTCTCTAAGTATATGCACATATGTGGAACTTTAACCTGGTCTTGAAGGTGGTAATTAGACTCTGGTGCCACAGAACCACCTGCTTGGCAGATTGGCTGTGTAGACAAAACACTAGATGTGCATTGTCTCTGTCCACCCTCCTGTAAATGGATACTAGCCTATACTGAGAAAGTAACCTGCAATGAGCTGGCATCCCGTTCAGAGGGAGTAGTAGACTCTCATCTGCTTAACGATACAGAATCGGGACATGGGATGAGCACCAGCGGGCATCAGGGCCATACAGGATAGAGTATTCACTCACTCATCTTATTATTTATTTTATTTATTTATTTGCATTGAAGCACTTCCGTTTCAGGAATCCTTGGGATAGATCGTATGTGACACCGACACTGAGACTGAAGTGGCATTTCCTGGGATATGGCACCATTTTTACAATCTTTGTGAGCAGACAGTAAAAAACAAACATTTCAAATAACCTTTTTGCTTTGTGTTGCTCTGCCTGCTCGAGGTGTCACTGGAACATAGTTCAGGTACTACGAGCAAACCTACATTTGTCTGTTGGAATTAGCTGGCAGTTGATGCGGAGGAATGCAGCCACTTAGTGTGCCGACCACGGTTTCCTTGTTGGTATTTGACACTTTGCTGAGCCAGAACATAAGATAGATGGGTTTTGAGCCAAAGCCCTGAAGCCCAATGACAGCAAAATGACTAGAGGCAAAGAAAGAATATATTAAGTGCAGTACAGGTGAGCAACTTTTAAAGCTCAAACTACAATTAAAGTGAGACTACAAGTGACAGGACACATTACACCTCTAGATATTGCCCTGGGCTACATAAAGATCCTAAGCCTTTAACTGTGGCAACCACTTGTATTGCCCATTGTGCAGCAGTAGCACCATAACTATGTTCCACTACCCCGAGGCACAATGTGTACTGGTCATCTGTGTGTATGGATGTCACTTTTCACTTGTGTCAGACTGTGGTGTGTGTGTGCGTGCGCTTGGAAACATTTTGTCCAGTTCCTGCTTGTATGAATTAAAACTAAATGCCACTCAAAGGGCGACTCCAGCAGGCAAGAATCTGTAGGTCTGCTCAATCCTATTATGTGGGAACAGCATTTAATTAGATCCGCTCGTCGTCTCCACCGCAGCATCTTTGTTTGCAAAGCAATGTCACCAAATCCTGAGGTTAAACACGCTGACCATTCTGAATGGTCACGCAAAAGAGAAAATGGTGAATTTTAACAGTAACACAGTTTGTGTGGGGAAAATGCTGACAGCTTGTTTACATGCAATCATCATTTTCCCGGAGAATCTGTGTTGTGCCGAACTCACGTCACGTGTTATGCTGGGCCTTATTTTCACAGGTTTTGTGATATAACTCCTGTAAAATGCTGGTTTTGGCAGCACTGTGACCAGAGGTGTAGATCTTTCTTACAGTACTCTAAATGCAGATCAGGGACAATGCTTTATTGTGGAAGAATTGTATTTAGTGCGTACAATGCAGTCTGATACAGTTTTGGTTTAATGTAGAATAGAATTGTTTACCTTCAAATTTCATGACAAACCATGGTCCATTTAGGATTTACTACTGTGCTGCAGAACGTGTCCGCTACCTCTGCTCGCCTTTTTTCTCCCCTGGGGACAGCAACACATACGGAGGCAGAAAGTGCAGCATAAAAAATAGCCGCTGTTTTTAGCCTGTTGGCATAGCATGACAAACGTAGCATAACTTTCCTGTTAACTCTCATGACAGTGTTTCTAATAGATTGCACACTACACCTAAAGTTCAGACTGATGGATTTACCCTTTATGCTGCCTACCACTATCTGATAAAGGTGCAGTGATGAATAAATAAATTAGCACATTTTTAGATAGATTTATAATTTTGAAATTTTTGTTGTTGTTGTTTTATTTATTACCAGAAGCCAAAATATGGCCATCTGGTATTGTGAAGGCCTTGTGTCCGTCCGTCCATCTGTCTGTGCTCAGCATAAGTCCAGTTCTATTACTTCCAGAGTCTTCAAATTCACAGGGACATTCTTAGGATACAGACCTTGGACAAGTTCAAAGATGGCTAGTGTTGACCTTATTTTAAGAGGTCAAACGGACACATTTCTGTTTCCTATTTTTATGCTCATACAAGCCGAGAGTATTTTAGCATTGTGTCTTATATATTTTTTTTATGTTTGAATGAGCTATTTTAACTTCTTAAATGTGAACTTTTGTGGTTTCTTTAGTAAATTATTTTCTTGTTTTCCGAGGGAAACTATCTTTGGGTTGTGGAACTAAGCAAGATATTGAATATGTCATCTTGGGCTTTTGGAAACCCTAATTTACATTGTTCACCATTTGACATTATATGGACCAATTAGGTAATTGATTAATTGAGGGCAAAAACAAAACGAAGACAATTTCTAATGAAAATAATGATTTTTGCAGGTGTACTGTCTGATATCCTGATTTTGCTTTTACTTCGCAGGCAAAATTAATGTTCCTCTGACAATTCTATAAGTCTGTCAACTATCTAGATGCTAATGATGAAAGCAACATGTTGGCTACCTTCACCATGATGTCAAACAATGAAGATAAAGGTGTGTGTATGTGTGGAAGGACAAGTTCATTTGTCTTTCTGCATGCAGTACATTTTATTGTTATGTGCACAAAATTCCACTTCATCTTCAAACCAACATGTATTTGATGCAGAAGCTCCATTTTAGTCCATTTTTCTTTTTCTTGCCATTGGTTCCACATTTCTTTGGACTTTGGAAGAAGAGGTGCTTTCATACTAGCCAGTAAAAACTGAGGGGGTTTGGGATGACGTACTTTCTCTGTGGTGCTTTTTGAGAGAAAACTGTGTGTCACTGACAAATCACATTTGACTGTAGAATCTGCATCGCAATCCAGTTTTCCACAATGTGAAGAACAGGATGTACATAAATACTTATTGTCCGGTCCTGGTCACGTTTCGCTTTTCACCATGCATGGGGAGAAAAGAATTTTAAATGCAATGTGACGGGCTTCTGTGAACCCACCTTCAGCCTGTCACCTTTTCACCCCCTTTCCTTCGCCCTCATTCACTCGCCCCCTCCCTGCCTCACTCACTCACTCACTCGCTCGCTCAGTGCATGCCATTGCATAAAAATGCACTCCTTCATTGAAAGAGGGGTGGTGGTGGTTGGGGGGTGTGTGGAATGGAGGAGTGGAAAGCTGATGAGAGCTCTGGGAGATGAAAACCAGACTGATTTCTATCTTGGTTGAGATCCAGGCGCAGGCAGCAGCAAACTCCTTGGATGAAAGCTGTAATGTGGCAGCACAGATTGAGCCACGTCATTATCCCTTACCATCAGCTCTGGTCCAGCACAATAATGCAGTCTCTGCAATTCAACACGAGTGACAGCAATTTTTTTTTTTTTTTTTTTTCATTACTGCAGCCAAATCCTCACAGCCATGTCATCTCATTATTTCCAGAGCTGCCTTTTCCTATTAGAACCTGTGTTTCACTTTAGTTACAATCTAATAGATTTTGCTCTTGGGTTGGAGTGGATTCTTTTTTCTTTTTTTTTCTTTTTGGAGTACTCGTTTAATAATTGTATTTAAATGTTTAATGGATTGCCTTTATTGTCATTGTAGATTATATGCAATTTAATCTGTTATACAGTGGTATGTGAACATTTTGTCACCCCTGATAATTTTCATGATTTTCCTTTATAAATCATTGGTTGTTTGGATCAGCAATTTCAGTTAAATATATCATATAGCAGATGAACACACTAATATTTGAGAAGTGAAATGAAGTTTCTAGTATTTACAGAAAGTGTGCAATAATTATTTAAACAAAATTAGGCAGGTGCATAAATTTGGGCACCCTTGTCATTTTATTGATTTGAATTAATTTAGCACTAATTATTGGAACATAGAATTGGTTTGGTAAGCTCATTGACCTTCTTACACAGGTGAATCCAATCATGAGAAAGGGTATTTAGGGTGGCCATTTGCAAATGTTTCTCCTCTTTGCATAGTGCCGCAGCTAAGAGAATATTTAGGGCAAAATCATGCAAATGGTGATACAAGCACCAATATTGGCACAAATACTCCTTAGATATTACTCTTTTGAACAAACCAACTGGCCACTTGAATTTTCAATAGGCGGCCAGGTAGGGGTCAATTGAAGAATTACACAGGGGTCAAAATTATAAATGCTCAAACCATTTTGAAAACTACACCACATTATTTGTCTGATCGTAAAGATTCCAAAAAGGTATAGTTTGGACTATCTATGACTGAATGTTCTGGAGTTATGGGGTAAAAACAGCAAAAATGGTGACAAAGGTCACTTTCAGTTTGTACAGAGGTCAAAAGTTAAAGTTGCTCCAATTTTGGTAAAACATGATGCAAATTATTAGTTGAGTTAACAGGGTTTTAAAAAGGAATAGTTTGGACCATGTATCATGCTTAGTTATCATGTTACAGGGTAACATATGTCACATGTCAAAGAATCCAATGGATGTTGACCTTGTTTGACCTTTACTTTGGAGACCAAACATTCAATACAATCAAAACTATTCCATTTATTAATCCTATTAGCTCAACCAATAATTTGCATCACTTTTTTGCGTACACACCACAAAGAGTCTCTTGAGGTATGCTAAAGCACATTTGGACAAGCCAGCTTCATTTTGGAATAAAGTGCTGTGGACTGATGAAAATAAAATTGAGTTATTTGGACATAACAAGGGGCGGTATGCATAGCTGAAAAAGAACACAACATTCCAAGAAAAACACTTGCTACCTACAGTAAAATTTGGAGGTGGTTCCATCATGCTGTGGGGCTGTGTGGCCTGTGCAGGAACATTCAAACCAGGAGTATTCTGGCAGCGAAAATAATGCCGACGGTGTTTATGGTGGAGCCGAAGCAGAGGCAAGAGACGTGCCAATTCCGATGGATTTTGAAAGGCTGCAGAATATGGAATGGTAAGGGAGGCTTTGATTTTTGTTGCTGCTGTTTGTAACACTCTAATTACTCTAATTATGTCATGTTTACATGCCGCCGCCGTGTTTACGTCACCGTCGTGTTTACCCTCCGCCGTCGTGTTTACCCTCCGCCGTCGTGTTTACATGCCGCTGCCGTGTTTTCAGGCCGCTGCCGTGTTTACATGCCGCTGCCGTGTTGCCGCCGTCGTGTTGCCATGCTGCAAGATTATTGTGAACATATTATTTGGGGTTGACATTTTAGGTGTTCCTGTGAGCAGTGAGAACATGGAGACTGTAGAGGAAAGTGTCTGCTGTCTGGAGCAAATGTGGGTGTGCGAGCGGAGCGAGCGGCAGCCGGACATTTCGTGCATCACACAACACCGCAGCTTTCGATCAATCTGCCTGGACTTGAAAAGGCTAAAACCTTTCGCCCTTGTGTTTGGGCAATATGCTGCGACACACTGGTCAGGCATATCGACAAACAAGTCCCTGAGAGCTGTGTTGAATCAAAGTTTCTGCCGCTAAAAAAAAAGTGTAAACAACGGCCGCCAGGCGCGCAAGCCGATACGGTCTACAGCCTGTGACGTATTTTCGGCTTGGTTCTCAGCGGGAAGCTGTTCAGGGCACGTGCACATTTTTCAGTGGCGAGACGTTCATATGTTATATATAACGGGAGAACTGCGTCCATTTTTCCAAAACGCTTAGGTTGACCGAATTATATAACCTTTGTTACATGTAATAAGACTATGTTGTCTTTAAGTGTCATATCCACTTTAAAATGAGAAGCACAAGCACCCTAAAGACTCGACCTTTTGTTCTCTTGCTTAAACCCTGGTCACATGACACTAACGAAGGACACCAAATCCAAAATGAAACAAGAAATCTGTACTTGCGCTGACTTTCAGAGACACCTTTTAACCGTTGTCCAGCTTTGTTCCTGTTGCTGGCGCTTCTTCAGAATTTTTAAATTGTTGAAAAATGTGAACAAATCCAGACGACAACTTCAATTCATCCATAATCTGTTTTGCTTTCTGTCTTGATGGTTCCTCATTGTTTGCATAGTTCCTGTACCGTCAGCGTTCCGTTTGATTATCGTCCAACCTCCCAAGTCTGACGTCTTGCATGAACATTGACGATATTTCAACGCATCAATAACTAAAGATCCGACGAGCTGAACGTGACTCGTCCATGTGTGGGACAAAAAGCAACGTTGTCATACAGAAACATTACAGCGGCATGAATGTTTTATCAACTACTGTAACTATTTACACACGTTCGCATGCAGTCTGGCTGGAGAGGCTGTATGCACACACACAAACGGCTGTGTGCACGTTCGCATGCTGTCTGTGGCTGGAACGTTCCAGCCACAGACGGCATGCGAATGTGCGTGTGCACACACGTTTTTGTGAAGACAGATCTGTTGTCAAGACAACTCTCACGCCTGCAGGTGCTGTGTAGAGCGCACGTTGGATGCAGAAATGATCACAGGCTGGGGCTCATTCTGATACCCGCTGTCAAGTAACGTCATCATGAATGTTTTGTTTAAAGCATCAAGGTCGCAATTCACTTTGTTGTCTTTTGTTAGTTTCAGTTTTGTTTAATTTTTTTATGCGCTCTTCACTCTTTTCGGTGATGGAAGAAGTCCTGGTTCATTAGTCCACTGTTTCTCTGCAATTTGTGACTTCGGGACCTTTTTCCTTTGTTCAGTGATCGCCATGTGCCCGATCATAGGGCACACGGCAAACCTGGTGGAGAACCTGCTGTACTGACTGCCCCAAATCTTTAAACACAAGTAATATATAAATAGTTGAGCACACAGACCTCAGTTTCTGAGCTGATTGCTACCATAACCATGTGAGCCTTCATCCAGGCCTCACTTAACCTCTATTTAACCCCTGAGACAGGCCACCCCATTGTCCCAAAGGGTAACTTTGACTGTTCCTCTGTGAATTCAGGTCATGAATGGCGCGTGAAGCTGTAGGTGTGGATGGGTGGGTTGGGCACCGGTGCTAACTGCTCCGGTGAGCCGCTGGTAGCACTCTGTGAGAGCAGTCGGCCTTGGAACAGCAGAGCCATTTGTCTGCCAGTTATTTATAAACCCACTTACACCCACGGCACATTCCAGGCTGCCAGAGATGCAGGGAGCAGTGCACCTCACCCATCTGTGTCCTCTTTGTCTCTAGGAGCAGCTTCAGCCACCTCGATTTGAGCGACATTATTTAGCGTTGGTCACATCTGGTCCTTCTTTCTGAAAATTATGTCAGACTTTTGCCCTATTTTTATTTTATACTTCAATTTGCCGTTGGCCTTCACATTTTTATGACCTCTGATTGTGGTTCATGACTCACTTTAATGGAACGTCTTCCTCCTTTGGATTGCTTAGTTTAATGCTAGTCCAATACCAGTGTTGCTACCCTGAAAAGAGCACTTTTTCCACCTCTTGTTCTCTTTCTCTTCCCAAATCTCTTGGGACCTTGTCTTTTACAGTTTGTGGAAAACATTAATCACATTTCCCTGGATGGCTTTGTCAAACCAATAATGCATTCAGTTTTGCATCAGCAGCATGCCATAATTAGTTTATCATGACTTGTGAATCACTGTGTGGAAACTGCACAAAGCATTCAACTCGCTCATGTTTCCTCGTGTAAAATGTTTACAAAAATGTTCAAATTGTGCCAGTCACTGATTTAAGATGGAGTTTGATTTGCCATTGAGGTTTTATCTTCCATTTCCATCTCTTAAGTTTTATTTTCCTCCTGACAGCTGCAGTATGTTTGGGTTTTCTGTTGCTGAGAACTGTTATAAGAAGTCTATGTGCAGGAGGACACTCATTTCCCACCATTAGAATCAGCCTTCACTTTGCACATGCAACAAAGATCACCCTAACAAACGGTCACACTGGTCTGCATCTAGCACTCGTCTTATTAGGCTACATGATGATAAAATAATCTGCAAACACGTACATGATAGAAACGTGTGTGTGTGTGTGTGTGCAAGATTGGGCAACTGTGACAAAGGTAGGTCACATAACATCTGTTATTTGGCAATAGTTCAGCAATACGAGAACTAACCAGGAACTTGTGCCAGCAAAGATGGCAACCGTGACGGATATATTCCATGATTTGTAAAGTAATAGTCCATTCTGAAATCCAAAAGAGTGGTGGCCAATTGGTTGGTGTACTTGATTCCAAAACTGAAGGTTTCTGGTTCAAGAATACCCAAGTTACTTCTCTATGTAATGTGGATTGGAATAGACACGTGGATCGATATGTGATCTGCTGTGGTAACCCAAAGTGTAAAAGGGGGAGAAGCCAAAAAAACTTGTATTTACATTCTGAAATCCAAATCTGATAGTATTAGCACACAAGGTAACTCAGGCAGTTGTTCCAGAGACGTGTACGGTGTTGAGGGCCCCAGCGTCACATTTCTCCACAGTCTGATGGATGGGTGCATTCCAGGGATGGAGATGGATCGGTTGTTTGTCTGGGTGGTTCTGTGATGTGGTGGAAGCAGGCACACACGGCACCAATGCATGGTCCCTGACCACCTGACCCAGTGTACACAGTCGGGCAATAGTCGCTTTTGTGTGGCTTTCCTGTAAGCATTTAACAGTTAGGAAGAACAAAACAAGTATGATTTTCATGGTAGTGTGGTGAAAGATGTGCCATTTATTGGAGTGAAAAACTATGCAATGCTAAAGGAAAGTGGTTGACCTCCAGGTATTGAAGTCCTTGGTCAGAACATTTTGTTTTTGTCTCACCAGTTTCAAATAAATTTGTTTTTGCAGCGCAAGTCATCTCAAACTGCAACACACGAGTAAGGTCTAGCTTGCTCCATTCAGACGATGTTAAGGAAAAATTTGCGCTGCATTTTTTGATTATACAGCAAGAAACCTCAAGCTGACCAGACTGTGGGGTTGCAGGCAAATCCCCTGTGTAACTGGCCATCCAGTCATTTTCCACTATTTTTCCAGGGCCAGATTGTAGTGGCAGCAGGTCAAGTTATATCGCCCAAATATCCATCTTCCCAGCCACATCCTCCAGCTCATCCTGGTGGATCTCAATTTTTTTTTCCAAAACAGACAAGGATACATAATCCCTCTAGTGTGTTTTTCCTTCCACGTCAGTCTCCTGACAGTCGACAGTTTCATAGTATTATCAATTATAGAAGCACATATTTACATAATTTTAGCCATGTTGCTGAGTCCTGTTTGTTCTAACTAGTAGTGAGTTGGACATTCTGAACTGTGCTATGAATGAAGAAAACTCTGGTCTAAATTTGAATGCCAGCTTGCAGCAAAGGATATAAAACTCCAACCTCCCAGAGCTGGTTCTTTACTTCTCACACAGGTTCTTTTCCTTTCTTTGATAAAAAAATGACTGAACAGACCCTTGGAACATAAAACTATCCTGTTTATTTTTTGTTTGTTTGTTTTTTTTTTTTGTTTTGTTTTGTTTTGTTTTTGTTTTCATCACCATCTTACCATAACTACTGGCGAGCTTTGAAAGCATTTTCCTCTTTAAATGTTAAAGCCTGATTACAGATTGTCATGATGTATTTGGACCAAGCTTTCCATTCTCTGCTATGCAGCCAAAATATTTAAAATGCTGGATTTGGGTCGACAGGCTTGACTGTCAAATGTAATAATCATGTAGTCTCATTCAAGGCATTCTGTGGTTTTACAGATGATGTTGACATGCTCATTACTAAACACCTGCAGAATGATCTTTTGTATTTGTAGCATAGAGCCTAAGGTTACGGCGATACACCTACAAAGCTGAAACCCAAGAAATGCTAGTTTTGATGCCTTCATGAAAATTCAGAAAGGTATATCTTATATATTATATTCCAATTCTAAGGTGGAACTATGCTAGTATACTAAGGTATATCTAAAAAAGAGGAAAAGTAAAATAGAAGAGTAGAAAACAGAGTAGAGCCAATTAGGTGCCTGGTCTTGAGAACCAGGGATGGTAGGTTGAAAAGCTTTTTTTATCCCATGGGAACTGTCATGATATTCGTTTTGAAACGATGAGCATGTATGTAATCTGCTTCAACAAAGCACACATTCTTGAATTTCACTGCACAACTTCACACATAATACAGGATGTCAATGACAAGTGTCATTGTTCATGCTTTTGTCTGTGTACCGTTGAAGTATTTAGTCACCAGATAGCATCTGGGGCTGGATCATGTCGTTGATACCAGATTCTGTCTCGTTGATCTCATTAAAGTTCTTCTGTCATATTTGTCACTAGGGAGTCAGAGTTTCTCATCAGCATATTGCTTTTGTTCCAGCTGTTTTCTTCTTTCTCTCTTTTCTGTGCCTCTATGGTTATGCTGCTTGATGACATCTAGGCATGTCATCCGGTCCTGCAGAACTCAACTGTTCAAGTGGGAAACGACAGTTAAAGCTTTCAAATTTCACAAAATTGAGAAAAATTTAGGTTCTACTGAAATCCAAGCATTATAATGTAGGTTGGTTTTTGGAACAGTTTGCAAAATTACAGCTCATTTTATTGAAGAGGACATATTTATCTGGGGGGATTCCACAGTGAATGTTGTCGTTTCCGTCATTGCCTTCATACAGGCTAACTAAAGGAGGGAGTGCATGTGCACATGTGAGGTTTTGAGATTGCCTGTGACCCATCTTACATTAACATCCATAAGATTTATTGTAAATCACTTCCAAAGCTACCAAATGTTGGGCATAGCATCTGATCCCTTGAATTTCTCCCCCTCAGGGGTTGAAATTCTTAATTGCTTGCAGACAGCATGAATTTTGATCATATTGGAAATTATTAATCCTTTATCTAATAATGATGAATAAAATCATAGTGATGCCAAAGAAAACTCTCCTTATTACTTAAATCTTAAAACCCCAGTGGCACTACCTTTATACCTTTTAATTGTAGCACATTTACTTTTTCAAATTTAAACAGAGTTTTGTGGGACTGGTTGACGTAATTAGATTCAGTCAGTAAAGTATTTAATTTCTGCAAGTGTTGTTAAAAACACTCTTATGCTTGATTTATGGTGGGGAAAGAGGGAGGAATATTAATTAAGAACTCAAAGCCCCATACAGTCTGATAAAAATGATTTTTGTTCTGTTGGTGAAGTAGGCCAGACCACTTCCCGAGTTCCACTTCACGGTAGCAAGGCTTTCAAAATGTTCATGAAGCTCATACTTATAACGTATGAGCTTCATGAGTATATAGACTTAGAAACTTCAAGCCGACATGAGCGACGTGGTGGATTGAGTGGAGTGTTTGTCCTGGAGGATTACATCATCTTGTCTTTAAAAAGTACTTGAACTGCTGGAATACAAAATGAAAATCTGGAGCGAGTGTAGGAGGCAAGATGCTTAGCAAGGAC